>NC_092718.1:22326593-22540593 GCF_047496885.1 Scyliorhinus torazame | reverse complement strand
CCCCCCTCCCTCACACCCCCCCTCCCTCACACACCCCCCCTCACACCACCCCCCTCCCTCCCTCACACCACCCCCCTCCCTCACACCACCCCCCTCCCTCACACCACCCCCTCCCTCCCTCACACCACCCCCCTCCCTCCCTCACACCACCCCCTCCCTCACACCACCCCCCCTCCCTCCCTCACATAACCCCCCCTCCCTCACACCCCCCCTCCCTCACACCCCCCCCTCCCTCACAACCACCCCCTCCCTCACATAACCCCCCCTCCTCACCCCCCTCACCCCTCCCCTCCCCCCTCCCCCACCCCCCCTCCCCCCTCACTCACCCCCCTCCTCACCCCCCTCCCACCCCTCCCACCTCACCCCTCCCACACCCCCCCCCTCACCCCCCCTCACACCCACCCCTCCCTCAACCCCCCCTCACACCCCCCTCCCTCACACCCCACCCACCCCACCTCCCTCACACCCCCCTCCCTCACACCCCCCTCCCTCACACCCCCTCCCTCACACCCCCCTCCACACACACCCCCTCCCTCACACCCCCCCTCCCTCACACCCCCCCTCCCTCACACCCCCCCTCCCTCACACCCCCCCTCCTCACACCCCCTCCCTCACACACCCCCCTCCCTCACACACCCCCCCTCCCTCACACCCCCCCTCCCTCACACCCCCCCTCCCTCACACCCCCCCCTCCCTCACACCCCCCTCCCTCACACACCCCCCTCCCTCACACACCCCCCTCCCTCACACCCCCCCTCCCTCACACCCCCCTCCCTCACACCCCCCCTCCTCACACCCCCCCTCCCTCACACCCCCCCTCCCTCACTCCCCCCTCCCTCACACCACCCCCCTCCCTCCCTCACACCACCCCCCTCCCTCCCTCACACCACCCCCCTCCCTCCCTCACACCACCCCCTCCCTCACACCACCCCCCTCCCTCCCTCACACCACCCCCCTCCATCCCTCACACCACCCCCCTCCCTCCCTCACACCACCCCCTCCCTCACACCACCCCCTCCCTCCCTCACACCACCCCCCTCCCTCACACCACCCCCCCCCTCCCTCACACCCCCCTCCCTACACCCCCCCCTCACACACCCCCTCCCTCACACACACCCTCCCTCACACACCCCCCTCCCTCCCTCACTCTTCCCTCCTCACCCCCCTCCCCCCCCCTCCCCTCACCCCCCCTCCCCTCACCCCTCCCTCACCCCCCTCCCCTCACCCCTCCCTCCTCACCCCTCCCTCCTCACCCCCCCTCACCCCCCCCACCCCCCCTCCCTTCACACCCCTCACCCCCCCCTCACCACCCCCCTCACCCCCTCCCTCGCCCCCCTCAACCCCTCCCTCACCCCCTCCCTCACCCCCCTCACCACTCCCCTCACACCCATCCTCACACCCACCGCCACACTCACCCCTACACCAATCCTCACAACCCCCTCACACCCACACCCACAACCACCCCTACACCCACCCTCACACCCACCCCTACACCCACCCTCACACCCCCTCACCCACCCTCACACCCCCTCACACCTACCCCCACACCCCCTCACACCCACCATCACACTCACCCTCACACTCACCCTCACACCCACACCCACCCCACAACCCCCTCACTACACCCACCCTCACATCCACCCTCACTCCCACCCTCACCCCCCCTCACACCCACCCTCACATCCACCCTCACACCCACCCTCACCCCCCGCACACACACCCTCACATCGACCCTCACACCCACCCTCACACCCACCCTCTCAACGACCCCACACCCCCCCCACCCCCACCCCACACACACCCCTCACACCCACCCCACCCCCGATACCCCCACCCCCACACCCACACCACCCTCACACACCCCTCACACCCCTCACACCCACCCACACCACCCTCATCACCACCCCCAAACTCACTCTCACACCCACCGCCACACTGACCCCCACACCCACCCCACATCAGCCTCACGCCCACCCTCACACATACCCCCACACTCACCCTCACACCCACCCTCACACTCACCCTCACACCCCACCCTCACACCCACACCCCACACCCACACCCCTCCCACACTCCTCCCACAGCCCCCTCACCCTCACACCCACCCTCACACCTCCCTCACAACCACCCTCACACCCACCCTCACACCCACACCCACCCCCCCTCACACCCACCCTCACCCCCACCCTCACACCGACCCTCACAACGACCCTCACACCCACCCTCACAACCCACCCTCACACCCATCACCCTCAGACTCACCCTCACACCTACCCTCACACCCACACACCCACCCTCACCCCCACCCCCATGTCCCCTCACACCCACCCTCACACCCACCCCCACACCCACCCTCACACCCACCCTCACACCCACTGCCACCACACCCCTCACCTCCCCCTCACGCCCACCCTCACACCCATCCTCACACCCCCCTCACACCCACCCCCACCCCCCACCCCCACCGCACCCCCACACCCCCTCACACCCACCCTCCATCCCAACCCATACCCACCCCTACACCCACCCTCACACCCACCCCTCACACCCACGCCTACACCCACCCTCACAGCCACCCCTCAAACCCACCCTCACACCCACGCCTACACCCACCCTCACACCCACCCCTCACACCCACCCCCACACCCAACCCCATACCCACCCATACACCCACCCTCACACCCACCCTCACACCCACCCTGACACCCAACCCCATACCCACCCCTACACCTATCCCCCCACCCACCCCTACACCCACCCTCACACCCACCCTCGCACCCACCACTACACCCACCCTCACACCCACCCTCACACCCACCCTCGCACCCACCACTACACCCACCCTCACACCCACCCTCACACCCACCCACACATCCCCTCACACTCACCCTCACACCCCCTCACACCCACCCTCACCCCCCCTCACACCCACCCTCACCCCCCTCACACCCACCCTCACACCACCCCCACACCCACCCTCACCCCCCTCACACCCATCCTCACTCCCCTCACACCCACCCTCACACCCACAACCCACACCCCTCGCACACCCCTCCCACAGCCCCCTCACACCCACCCCCACCCCACATCCCCTCACACCCACCCTCACACCCACCCCCACACCACACCCACCCCCACACCCCCCTCACCCCCACCCTCACACCCACCCTCACACCCACCCCCACACGGCCTCACACCCACCCTCACAACCCCGCTCACCCCCACCTCACACCCACCTCACACCCATCCCCACACCCACCCTAACACCCACCCCTCAAACCCACCCTCACACCCAGGCCTACACCCACCCTCACACCCACCCCTCACACCCACCCTCACACCCAACCCCATACCCACCCATACACCCACCCTCACACCCACCCTGACACCCAACCCCACACCCACCCCTACACCTATCCCCCACACCCACCCCTACACCCACCCTCACACCCACCCTCGCACCCACCACTACACCCACCCTCACACCCACCCTCACACCCACCCTCGCACCCACCACTACACCCACCCTCACACCCACCCTCACACCCACCCACACATCCCCTCACACCCACCCTCACCCCCCCTCACACCCACCCTCACCCCCCCTCACACCCACCCTCACCCCCCTCACACCCACCCTCACACCACCCCCCACCCCCACCCTCACCCCCCTCACACCCATCCTCACTCCCCTCACACCCACCCTCACCCCCCTCACACCCACCCTCACCCCCCTCACACCCACCCTCACACCACCCCCACCCCCACCCTCACCCCCCTCACACCCATCCTCACTCCCCTCACACCCACCCTCACCCCCCTCACACCCACCCTCACCCACCTCACACCCACCCTCACCCCCCTCACCCCCCTCACACCCACCCTCACCCCCTCACACCCCCCTCACCCCCCCTCACACCCATCCTCCCCCTCACACCCACCCTCACATCCACCCTCACATCCACCCTCACACCCTCCTCACAGTCCTCCTCACCACCCACACTCCACTCCACCCTCACATCCACCCACACTCCCACCCTCACACCCACCCTCACTCCCCCTCACACCCACCCTCACATCCACCCTCACACTCACCCTCACACCCACCCCCCACCCCCACTACCCCCACACCTCCCTCACACACCCCTCACACCCACCCACACCCCCGTCACCCCCACACCACCCTCACACCCCCCTCACACACACACCCAACGCCACATCCACACCCTCACACCCACCCACCCCCACACCACCCTCACAACCACCCCCCACTCACTCTCACACCCACCGCCACACTCATCCCCACCCCCATCCCCACATCAGCCTCACGCCCACCCTCACACACCCCCCACACCCACCCTCACACCCACCCTCACACCCACAACCCACACCCCTCGCACACCCCTCCCACAGCCCCCCTCACACCCACCCCCACCCCACATCCCCTCACACCCAACCTCACACCACCCCCACACCCACACCCCCCCTCACCCCCACCCCCACCCTCACACCCACCCTCACACCCACCCCCACACGGCCTCACACCCACCCTCACAACCCCGCTCACCCCCCTCACACCCACCTCACACCCATCGACACACCCACCCCTACACCCACCGTCACACCCATCCTCACCACCCCCCTCACACCCACCCCCACACTCACCCCTACACCCACCCTCACCCACACCCCCTCACACCCACCCTCACACCCACCCTCACACCCACCCTCACACCCACCCTCACACCCCCTCACTCCCACCCTCACACCACACCCACACCCACATCCTCAAACCCACCCACCCCCCACCCCCACACCCTCAAACCCACCCACCCCCCACCCCCACACCACCCTCACAACCACCCCCACATTCACTCACACACCCACCGCCACACTCACTCTCACACCCACCGCCACACTCACCCCCACACCCACCCTCACCCCCCCTCACCATCACACCACCCCCACCCCCACACTACCCTCACACCCAGCCCCACCCACACCCCCCTCGCCCCCACCCCAACACCCACCCTCACACCCACGCCCACACCACCCTCACCCCCGTCACACCCACACCGCCATCACACCCATCCCCACCCCCACCCCCACACCACCCTCACCCCCTCCCACCCTCACTCCAGCACCACCTTCACCCCCCCCCCCCCCCCACTTCACATCACCCACTACGCCCCGGCCCACGGTCTAATCATGCGTCTTGTCTTGTCTCTTGCAGGATCCACCTGTGATGAGGGTGGGTCCATCTGGTGACCCCCCACCCCCAGCCACAGCCAGAGCCACAGCCACAGCCCGAACCCGGGAGCCGGGCATCGATGACAGTACCAACACGGTGCTGACTCGTATGCCCAATACCCTGGACACCCCAAAGCTCCAGTCCGATGTTGACACGGATTTCCATCACACCTGTCATCAACACCCTCCACCATTCCAGAGACACTCACCTCAGTTGGGCATTTTAGTGAAGAGGCTCCTGGGTCACTATTTGGTGCGCACCACACAGATGCTCCTGTACATCAGGTGGAGGTAAGAACACCCGAGGACGGCAGACAGTCGAGGGGCGGCCCGACCCCAACAACTGTCTGTCGTCCAGATGCGTTTTGGGCTTCTGGACAACAGTCCCATCGAGTGTGGTGATGCAGTTGCAGAGCCAGGGACTACATGAGGGGTTGTCGCCGAGCATCCAGCACTTGCAGGCCCAGGTGGAGGAGTCCAACCGCATGCAGGAGAAGGAGGTGCTGCCACCCAGGCCAACACCCCACCAACACGTCCGTGGTGGAGGCATTGGGGCGAAGGTTTCGGCTATGGATCAGTATGCCCAAGGCCTGGGGCATTCTGTGCAGGCGGTGGCCGAGGCCCAGGATAGGGCTAGTCTCTCACAGGCAGCCATGTGCCAGAGCCACAAGGGCAGTCTAGCGGCGCTCTTGAACTTGGCCTAGTCACAACAGCCATTGCAGAGCCCGCAGGCATCAATGCCCAGGCACTGGTCGAGGTGGCGCAGACACAGAGGGAGATTGCGCAGTCACTGGCTGATGTGGCTCAGACCCAGAAGATGGTGGCACTGTCAGGGCGTGATGTGGTGCATGTTCCAGGCGGAGGAGATCCACACCCTCTGCTCCACAGCCCTGAGCATGCAGACCCTAGCCGAGACGAGAGGGGGCCTCCAGGATTGGCAGTGCCGGGTGGCTGGGGAGCCTCAGGGGATAGTTCCGCTCGCATCCCTGTCCCATGGTGTAGCCTGGAGGCCCGAGGGCACCTGTGCATCGAGATCTGTGAGATCACGGACAGGCTCCCACTCGGCGCCTGGAAGGACGCTGTGGCATAAAAGTTCACGGCGACCATCACCTTGCCAGCCACTGGGAGGGGTTGTCCACCTCCATTTCCCCAGCAGTGCCAGGTGCACCATCATCTGGCAGATATGTCGCACTGTACCCCTGCTTAGCCAGGGTTTTCTACAGTATGCAGGTCCTCGGAACACGCGAGCCTCATGCACCTCCTCTGCACCTCCTCCTCCTCGGCCTGTTGGGCGACCGGCTCTTCATCCTCAGCGACACACTCCACTGCTGCACGCTGCTTCTTGCTCCTTTTTAATAATTCATTCATGGGTTGTGGGTATCGCAGGCTCCGCCAGCATTTATTGCCCATCCCTAATTGCCCCTTGAGGGGGTAGTTAAGAGTCAACCATATTGTCGTGGATCTGGAGTCACATGTAGGCCAGACCAGGTAAGGATGGCAGATTTCCTTCGCTAGAGGGCATTGGTGAACCAGATGGAGTTTTACCACAATCGGCAATGGTTTCATGGTCATCATTAGACTTTCAATTCCAGATTTTCAGTTAATTCAAATTTCACCATCTGGAGTGGCGGGAATCGAACCTGGGTCCCCAGAGCATTACTCTCGGTCTCTGGTTTAGCGGTACGCTCTGCAATCACTGTCTGGTGCCCCCCATGTAGGGGCTACTGTTGCCGCTGCCCATTATGCCCCACCAGCGGGTGCCGGCCGGTCAGGAATGGTGGGATGGAGGGTGGGGGCTGTGTGTGGGGGTGTTGAGGTGGGGGCTTCCATATGGCCAGTGTCACTCTGCAGAACAAGGGCCAGGGTGGGCAGTCAGTGGGATGTGCAACAAGATGGCCGCCTTACAGGCTGCAGCAATGATGATCCATGCCTGGACACTGCCCCAGTCCCGTGGGGTGGGGGGGAGCTCACCCCGGCCTCCCCCCCCCCCCATCCCCCGCCCCCAACCACCCCGGCCAGTGCCAGGACCTGCAGCCATGGTCGCGCCTCTCCGTGTCCTACCTAAACTCTCTCTACCTCAGCAGCCACGGCGCCAGTTTCACGGCTTTTAAAAGCACAAGTGAATCTCGCCGTCAAGCATTCGCCCCAGTGGAGGCGGAGAATCGCGGACGGCCTGGAGAATACCGAGTCGGGCTCGCTAATGATATGCCAACGGTGTTTACTGTACGTGCGGATTGGAATGCATTTACGCAGCCGTTGACGCACCGGGGAATTGCAGTTTGCCGTGAAACCGGCGCCCGTCACAATTTTGGCGTCAAAGCCGATTCTCTGCCTAATCGCATTTCCCGATTCCGGAATCAGCCGATGGAGAATCCTGCTTCATAGTTTTGGCAGACATACTGCCTGTATGTATCTTAAACCAGGGTTTTTAGTAACACTACATCAAATATAAAATATAATATACAACAAGTTATTACATTCATCACAATATTGACATAGAAAGCTCTCTTGAATATATTTAAGGAAATCCACCCTTTTCCCTTCACTCTGCGCCTATCACAATTAATGTCGTGGAAGTTGAAGTCCCCTTACATAATTGCTCTATTAATATTTTACACACCTCAGTGAATTGTCAAAAATCTATTCCTTTATTGCCCGCTGACTGTCTAACCATGAACCCATTGTCAATTGTTGTAAAAACCCAGCTGGTTCACGAATCTCCTTTAGGGAAGGAAATCCGCCACCCTTACCCGGTCTGGCCTACATGCGACTCCAGACCCACAGCAATGTGGTTGACTCTTAAATGCCCTCTGAACAAGGGCAATTAGATATGGGTAATAAATGCAGGCCTGGGCAGCACGGTGGCGCAAGTGGTTAGCACGGTTGCCTCACGGCGCCGAGGTCCCAGGTTCGATCCCGGCTCTGGGTCATTGCCCGTGTGGAGTTTGCACATTCTCCCCGTGTTTGCGTGGGTTTCGCCCCCACAACCCAAAAGGCGTGCAGACTAGGTGGATTGGCCACGCTAAATTGCCCCTTAATTGGAAAAAAGGAATTGGATATTCTAAATTTATTAAAAAAACAAAGAAATAAAATAAATAAATAAATAAATGCCGGCGTAGCCAGCGACACCCACATCCCATGAACAGATGAAAAAAAGCTACGGCAAAACCACATTCATTGGACATTTCTCCCAGAGATCTTCATCCATGACCCGTTGAGGGTCAGGCGGAAACCTGTATGATTTTTGGATGAATATTTAACTTCAATATCCCTGGACAGGAAGATTAATGCTGACATGGTCTTACAGTGTAACTAGTGACCTTCTGGAGCAATTAAATGCTGAGTGTGCAGCTGAGGTTATTGAGATGCTGTTTGTGATGTGCTGATAATGTAGCTTTATTTATCAGATCATCTAAGTAGGGATTTATTTGCGGCTTAATTAAGGTGAGGGATGTTGATGTATGGTCCAATTTCAAGCACCGAGCTGAGCATGAAACAACGTATGATAGATTCAGAATAAAGTTCAGAAAAGCATAAGATTAGAAGAAATAGGAGCAGGAGTAAATCGTAGAGCCCCTCAAGTCTGCCCACCACTCAATACAATCAAGGTTAATCTGCTTCCTCAGAACCATTCTCCCACCCACTCTCAATAACACCTTGATTCCTTGAGAGACCAAAAGTGTGTCTATCTCAGCCTTAAATATACTCAATGGTGAATGTCCATAACCCTCTGTGTACGAAATTCCAAAGGGTCACAAGCCTTTGAATGAAGAGGTTTCTCCTCATCTCAATCCTAATTGAACAGCCCCATAGCCTGAGATCGTGGGCCCGTGGCTTGCTAATTGGAAAAAGAGATTTGATATAAATGGGTTTTTCTTTGGTTAGCAAGCTGTGATAAGTGGTGTACCACAGGGATCGGTGCTTTTTACAATTTATATGAATGTCTGGAAGAAGAGACTGAAAGAATGATTGCTAACTTTGCGAATGACGCAAAGATGGAAATGAAAATAAATAGCGAAGAAGAGAAAGGAGGTTATAATGTTATAATGAGATAGATAGGTTAAGTGAGTGGGCGAAAGTCTGGCCCATGGAGCATAATGTGGGATAATGTGGGGAAAGAATAAAAAAGCAAATTTATTATCTAAGTGATGAGAGATTGCAGAACTCTGAGGGTGCAGTGGGGTCTGTGTGTCCAAGTGCATGAATCACAAAAGGCAAGTATCCAGGCAAAAGCAAGTAAATAGCAAAGCTAATGGTTATGTATTTGGGAATACATTACTGCTGGTCCTGTGTCATGTGATGTGTAGGGACGTCAGCAGAGTGCTTGTGTTGGCTTTGAACAGATCACTATCTTGATTGTATGAGCAACACCTTACTAAACGTCTCATCATATTTTACAGGAATCCAGTGTGTGGGTACCTCCATACCTTTTCTCTTTACAGCAACAAAGAAATATACCAGGAGAGAAAATTGGCGATGAGGATCGTGGCAGAAGAATTCTGGAAAAGAAGATTTTGGTCGACTAATTGTAGGACGGCATTGGGAGCAACGGAAATGCTCGGGAACAGACTCACGCGCATAAACAGATGTTGGGCAAAGGACTGCCGCCAATGTGATGGTTTAACAGAAGTTTGCAACAGCAACTGTGATAAGTAGACCAACAGTCGGGGGAAACCTACTTGCGCTGAAGTGAGTGGTGTCTGGGATGCATTGACTGTGCACGTGGCGAAGCTACATGGGCTGCAGGGAACAGGGATTTCCAAGTCTGCCGAGAAAAGTCAAAATACTCAGGCATAAAAGTGAAAGATTTCTTAATTGCTTGTGCAAGGGATTGTTTGTGCCCGACTTTCCAACACAGTTGGAAGGGAAGGACTGTAGACCCGAGGAGCCGGGATCAAAAATTTGCAGGAAAAGCATGTACCATGGATGCGTTTGATGAGGATTATGAAACATGGAATTCATAGAAAGAAAGATTCCAATTTCTTTTCATAACTAATCAGACAACAGAGGACCTAAAGGTCGCAACATTTCTTAGTTTAATTGGCCGTAAAATGTTTTTGCTGCTACAGAATATTGTTCACCCAGCAAAACCAGGAGGCAAGTCCTTCAGTGAATGAATAAACATTTTAAAGGGACATTTCTCTCCTAAACCATCACTGATTTCAGAAAGGTTCCCATTCCACTGCCATAGTCCAGAAGAAGGTGAAACCATTTTACAATCTTTAAAGAGGTTAGCAAATATTTTGAATTTGGTATAACACGAGATGATACTCTTTGAGACAGGCTGGTTTGTGGGTTATGCAGTGAAGCAATTCAGAGGAAGCTGCTTACTGTAAGTGATTTCCCGTAAAGCTATGCTGTGGAAGTTGCCACACCTATGGAGCTTGCTACGAGGGAAGCTTCACAGAGGGATTGGGACAAAGATCCACAAAATGGTTACCTTGAGGAACAGGCTGCAAAGGTGCAACCATGTCACTGTTGTGCACAGTTTGGACACTCAGCAGGGACAAGCTGGAGTAAATTGAATGCATGAAAGAACTGTGATAAGAAGGGCCATATTGCCAAGGCCTGTTGGGCTCAGAAAACCTCTCCTACACCAGAAAGGTGCAAGAAGAACAATACAAACAAACAATAAAGTCATGTCTATAAGTTAGTGGATGCAGCTCATGATCACTCAGAAGACAGCAAAACCGAGTGACGGCAAGAACTTCAGCTAGCTGTTTGTCAATGCAGGGAGATCAAGAAAGGTTTTGGGCATATCCAAAACTTGACAGTCACAAATTAAAATGGAAGTGAATACGGGCACAGCAGTATTGCTGATACCTGATACAATTTATCAGCAAAAGCTGAGGCATCTGTCTTTAAAACCATCAAATGTGATCCGAAGGATGTACACAGACGAGGTCATATCATTAAAAGGTTGCATTATGGTGAAAGTAGAAGCAAATGGACAGAGAGCCAAGTTGCCTCTTCAAATTTTCCATGGAAACTTTCCTGCTCTATTTGGCTGAGCACGGCTGGCTAAGATTAGGCTTAACTGGGAAACAGTCAATCAATTAGTGGATTCAAAGAACAACTTGGAACAACTTCTGAAGAAGTGTGAGAAGATATTTGGAGATTCATTTGGTGATTTGACTGGAGTTGAGCTACACCTAATAGTCAAGCCAGACAGCACACCCAAACGTTTCAAACCTAGAACAACCTAAAGTTGAAGATAATGTGCGGCAAGGTGGCACACTGGTTAGCACTGCTGCCTCACACCGCCAGGGACCCGGGTTCGATTTCAGCCTTGGGTGACTGTGTGGAGTTTGCATGTTCTCCCCGTGTCTACATGGGTTTTCTCCAGGTGCTCTAGTTTCCTCCAACAGTCCAAGGATATACAGGTTAGGTGGATTGGCCATTCTAAATTGCCTTTTAGTGTCCAAAGGTTAGGTGAGGTTGTGGGGAAAGAGTGGGGGCATGGGCCAAGTTCGGGTGCCCTTTCAGGGAGTCGATGCAGAATCAATGGGCCGAATGACCTCCTTCTGCACTATAGGGATTCTATGATTCTACAAATTCTATGAACTAGACATATTAGTAAGGACTGGAGTCATCAAACCTGGTGCGACAAGTGATTGGGTGACACCAATTGTTCCTGTATTAAAACGGGATGGCTCAGTGAGAATTTGTAGAGATTTTAAAACTACTATTAACCAGTTTTGTGCGTAAATCATTATTTACTTCTGCTGATTGAAGACATATTTGCTAGACTTTCTGGAGGACAGAAATTCAGTAAAATTGATCTTTCACAGGCATATCTATAGATGAATGTGACTGTGTTTCTCAGCCACTACTCACCATCATGATGCACAAAGGTCTGTTTAATTATAGAAGGCTTCCTTTTGGAATAACATCCACACCTGCTCTTTTTCAAAGATCCATGGATCAAATACTAAGTAGATTGAATGGAGTGGAATGTTATTTAGATGACATACTCATCCACGGTTCACATGAACAGGAACACTTGCCGAATTTGGAAGCTACTCTGAAGTGGTTACAGAGTCACAACCTGAGAGTTAAGAAGGAAAAGTGTGACTTTTTCCAAGTCATCCATAAATGACCTTGGTCATATTGTCGTCAAACAAGGTTTACACAAAGAACCAAACAAAACATCGGCAATCTTAGAAACACCACGCCCTCAAAATGTGACACAATTTGGTTGTTTTAGAATTGATCAATTATTATGGTAAATATGTGCTCAATTGAGCAACACAATTGAAGCCTTTCCACATTTTGCTATGTGTCAAACAGGAGAATGTGAGAATATATACAATGAAGTGAAAGAAGCTTTATTGAAGTCAGAGCTGTTGGTCCATTGTAATCCAAAAATGAAGTTGCAATCAGCTTGTGACGCCTCACCCTATGGCCTCGCGCTATGGTCGATAGCATTTGCTTCACGCACTCTTACAAACACAGAAATTAATTATTCTCAACTGGAAAAAGAATCTTTGAGCATTATTTTTGCTGTAAGGTTCCACCATTTCCTTTATGGGAGCCATTTTACCCTTTTGATGGAACATTAACCCTTGCCTAGGGCTGTAAAAAGGTATACCTTCTTTGGTAGCTGGTTGCTTGCAAAGATGGTCATTGATATTGTCGGCACATCTTACAATATCCAGTATTGCCAGTCAGAGCAACATGCGAATGCTGATGCTTTATCACGATTGCCGTTACAAGTCAAGCATGACCCAAGAGAAAGTGTTGTTAATATCTTGTATTTATCGCCTGTGACTTCAGCTCAAGTTCAAAGATATACAAGAACTGATCCAGTGGTGGGGAATGCGATGGACTTGGTCCAAAAAGGAACTCTGTCAGACATTCATAGGAAAACTACAGACCTCAAGCCCTACACCACACAAAGTTGGCAGTATAGAATGGAGTTTTATTGTGGGGAATCCGTGTGATTACTCCTCCATGTTTGTGTAACAGAGTCTTTGACCAACAGCACAAAGTGTAACCTGTTGTGCAAAGGACAAAGGAATTGGCATACAGTCATTTCTGGTGTCCAGCATTAGTTGCTCAGATTGACGAGAAAGTTGGGCAATGACAATCTTGTCAAAAACTAAGGAACACTCCACCATTACAACCATTACATCTTTGGAATGGCTGATTCAGCCTGGCAGAAAAGACACATAAATTTTGCTGGTCCGCTGGAGAGACACATGGGCGGGATTCTCCGACCCCCCGCCAGTCCCGCCAGCGAGAATCAAACCACCTCTCTTACCGGCGGGACTAGGCGTGGGTGGGCTCCGGGGTCCTGGGGGGGGCGCGGGGCGATCTGGTCCCGGGGGGGTGCCCCCACGGTGGCCTGGCCCGCGATCGGGGCCCACCGATCCGCAGGCGGGCCTGTGCCGCGGGGGCACTCTTTCCCCTCCGCCTCGGCCACAGCCTTCACCATGGCCGACGCATAAGAGACACCCCCCCCCGCGCATGCGCGGGGATGACGTCAGCAGCTGCTGATGCTCCCGCGCATGCACGGATTTCCGCTGGCCGACGAAGTCCTTTCGGCCCCGGCTGACGTGGCGCCAAAGACCTTTCCCACCGGCCAGCGGCACGCCAACCACTCTGGCGTGGCCTAGCCCCTCAAGGTGGTTCCTGCCACTCCACCCCGCCGGGACCCCCCGCCCCACCGGGGAGGGGAGAATCCCAGCCCATATTCTTAATAATTATGGATGCGCACTAGAAATAGCCAGAAGTCGCAATAATGAAGTCAACGATGATTAAGCAGACCATTGAGAAACTAGACGAAAACCTTGCAAGATTTGGAATACTGGAGCATATTGTCAGTGATAATGGTACACAGTTTACTTCGAAGGATGTGGTAGTATGTATTGGGGGTCATGTGGGACTGGAAGCCCTAATGTCATTGGCTGACAGATCCCGGGTCCTGGTTGGCCGTTGACCTCTAGCTCCGCCCTGAAGGCGGAGTATAAGAAGCCGGAGTCTTCCCCCGCAGGCCAGTTTACTATCGAGCTGCGGGGGAACAGACACGCTTAATAAAGCCTCATCGACTTCACTCTATTCGTCTCACGGAGTCTTTGTGCGCTACAATTTATTAAGCGTGCCTAAAAAGGACTATGGAGCTCAGGATCATTCCGGAATGCCTGAGGATCAGCCCCCACGCAGTGAACGCGGCAGCAGCCTTCAAGCACTGGCAGACTTGCTTCGAGGCCTACCTCAGAACGACCACCGGCCGGGTCACAGAAGACCAAAAACTGCAGGTCCTGCACTCGAGGGTGAGTACGGAGATTTTCTCCCTCATCGAAGACGCGGAGGATATCCAGATGGCGTTCGCAGCACTGAAAAGTCTCTATGTCCGCCCAGTTAACCAAATCTACGCTCGCTACCAGCTCGCGACGAGACGGCAAGCTCCCGGAGAATCGATGGACGAATTCTACGCCGCGCTGCTGATTTTGGGACGAGGCTGCAGCTGCCCGTCGGTGAACGCAAACGAATACACGGACATGTTAATGCGCGATGCTTTTGTGGCAGGTATGCAATCCTCGCAAATCCACCAAAGACTTCTAGGAAAAGAGTCGCTAGGACTCTCAGAGGCACGGGCCCTAGCAGCCTCCCTAGCCGTGGCCGCGCGTAATACCCGCACCTACGGCCCCGACCGCGCGACAGCCCATTGGGCCCTGTACGTACCCGTCGCGGCAAACCCCCTACCCTCCCCCCCGGACACCCCACAGGCTGGCGCGGTCCAAACGCCGAGTCGCACCGGGGGCGCCCGCTGTTATTTCTGCGGCCAGGCGAAACACCCCCGACAGCGCTGCCCGGCCCGCGCAGCTGTCTGCAAAAGCTGCGGGAAAAAGGGCCATTATGCGGTTGTGTGCCGGTCCCGCGAGGCCGCCGCTGTCCCGGGAGAACAGGGAGCCCTGCAAGCCGTTTACGCGCCCCAACCCCCCCAGCACGCCATGTACGACCCGCAGGCGCAGCCGCTCTGGGTCCCGACCACCGCGGTCCCGGGAGAACAGGGAGCCCTGCACGCCGCTTACGCTCCCCAATCCCCCTCCCCGCAGACCATGTATGACCCGCCGCCGGCGCTACCGCTTTGGGTCCCGGCCAACACTCTCCACGGAGAGGAGGGAGTTTTGCACGTCCCTAACGCCCCCCCTAACCCCCACCCCACGTCCCACGCCTGACCCGCCGGCGCCACCTACTTGGGCCCCGACCACCGCTGTCCCCGGTGAGGGAGCTCCGCGCGGTCCTAGCGCTCGCGGTCCTAGCGCTCATGGTCCTAGCGCTCCCCAGCCCCCCAGCGCACCATGTGCGACCCACAGACGCCGCCATTTTGGGTCCCGGCCACCACAAGGGGAGGAGGGGCGCCGCCATCTTGGACCGCCCCAGACCTGTACGAAGCGTGGGGGCGGCCATTTTGTCCACCCCCGCCGCCATCTTGTGACCCCCCCAGCCACGTGCAATGTATGGGGGCGGCCATTTTGTCCATCCCCGACGCCATATTGGACGGCAACAACGGACCCCACTCCACTACTACAACAACGTCTCGCTTCAATTACGCTCGATCAAGCTCGGCCCCGGACACTCCAGACGACGACGACAACGGTGCTAATAAACGGCCACGAGACACCATGCCTAGTCGACTCCGGGAGCACGGAGAGCTTTATACACCCCGACACGGTAAGACGCTGTTCCTTGACCACCTATCCCAGCGCACAAAAGATTTCCCTAGCTGCAGGATCCCACTCCGTACAGATCCAGGGATTCTGCATAGTTACCCTAACGGTGCAGGGGAGGGAGTTCAAAAACTACAAACTAAACGTCCTTCCCCAACTCTGTGCCCCCACCTTGCTGGGATTAGATTTCCAATGCAATCTACAGAGCCTTACGTTCAAATTCGGCGGCCCAATACCCCCACTCACTATCTGCGGCCTCGCAACCCTCAAGGTGCAACCCCCGTCCTTGTTTGCGAACCTCACCCCGGATTGCAAACCCGTCGCCACTAGGAGCAGACGGTACAGCGCCCAGGACCGGACCTTCATTCGGTCCGAAGTCCAGCGGCTACTAAAGGAGGGCATAATCCAGGCCAGCAATAGTCCCTGGAGAGCGCAGGTGGTAGTAGTGAAGACAGGGGAGAAACAAAGGATGGTCATTGACTATAGCCAGACCATCAACAGGTACACACAACTAGACGCGTACCCTCTCCCCCGCATATCTGACATTGTCAACCGGATTGCCCAATATAAAGTCTTCTCCACCGTGGACCTCAAGTCCGCCTACCATCAGCTCCCCATCCGCCCAAGTGACCGCAAGTACACAGCCTTCGAGGCAGACGGACGATTATACCATTTCCTACGGGTCCCTTTTGGCGTCACAAACGGGGTCTCGGTCTTCCAACGGGAGATGGACCGAATGGTTGATCAACATGGGTTGCGGGCCACGTTCCCGTATCTCGACAATGTAACCATCTGCGGCCACGATCAGCAGGACCATGACGCCAACCTCCAAAAATTCCTCCAGACCGCCAAAGCCTTGAACCTCACGTACAACGAGGACAAGTGCGTTTTTAGCACCGATCGGCTAGCCATTCTGGGCTACGTAGTGCGCAATGGGATAATAGGCCCCGACCCCGAACGTATGTGCGCACTCATGGAATTTCCCCTCCCGCACTGCCCAAAAGCCCTGAAACGCTGCCTGGGGTTCTTTTCATACTACGCCCAGTGGGTCCCCCAGTACGCAGACAAGGCCCGCCCCCTAATATAGACCACGACCTTCCCTCTGTCGACAGAGGCTTGCCAGGCCTTCAGCCGCATCAAAGCGGATATCGCAAAGGCCACGATGTGCGCCATCGACGAGTCCCTCCCCTTCCAGGTCGAGAGCGACGCCTCCGACGTAGCTCTAGCGGCCACCCTTAACCAAGCGGGCAGACCCGTGGCCTTTTTCTCCCGGACCCTCCACGCCTCAGAAATCCGCCACTCTTCAGTAGAAAAGGAAGCCCAAGCCATAGTGGAAGCTGTGCGACATTGGAGGCATTACCTGGCCGGCAGGAGATTCACTCTCCTCACTGACCAACGCTCGGTAGCCTTCATGTTCGATAATGCACAGCGGGGCAAAATCAAAAACGACAAGATCTTAAGGTGGAGGATCGAGCTCTCCACCTTCAACTATAAGATTTTGTATTGTCCCGGAAAGCTGAACGAGCCGTCCGATGCCCTATCCCGCGGCACATGTGCCAACGCACAAATTAACCGCCTCCAAACCCTCCACGAGGACCTCTGCCACCCGGGGGTCACTCGGTTTTACCACTTCATCAAGTCCCGCAATCTCCCATACTCTTTAGAGGAGATCCGTACAGTCACAAGGGACTACCACATCTGCGCGGAATGCAAGCCGCATTTTTTCAGGCCGGATGGAGCGCACCTGATTAAGGCTTCCCGCCCCTTTAAACGCCTCAGTCTCGATTTCAAAGGGCCCCTCCCCTCCACCGACCGCAACGCATATTTTCTTAATGTGGTGGACGAATACTCCTGCTTCCCTTTTGCCATTCCCTGTTCTGACATGACCGCGGCCACAGTCATTAAAGCCCTGAACAGCATCTTCACACTGTTCGGTTACCCCGCATACGTCCACAGCGACAGGGGAGTCCTCTTTCATGAGTGACGAGCTGCGCCAGTTCCTGCTCAGCAAGGGCATAGCCTCAAGCAGGACGACCAGCTACAGCCCCCGGGGGAACGGGCAAGTAGAGAGGGAGAACGGCACGGTCTGGAAGGCCGTCCTACTGGCCCTACGGTCCAGGGACCTCCCAGTTTCACGGTGGCAGGAGGTCCTCCCGGACGCTCTCCACTCCATCCGGTCGTTATTATGTACGAGCACTAATCAAACGCCTCATGAGCGTCTCCTTGTTTTCCCTAGGAGGTCCTCCTCTGGAACGTCGCTGCCGACCTGGCTGGCGGCCCCAGGACCCATCCTGCTCCGAAAGCATGTGCGGGCACATAAGGCGGACCCGTTGGTCGAAAGGGTTCACCTCCTCCACGCGAACCCCCAGTACGCCTACGTGGAGTACCCCGACGGCCGACAGGACACGGTCTCCCTGCGGGATCTGGCGCCCGCCGGCAACACGCACACCCCCCGACACCATTAACCCAACCCCCCCCTTCCTGCCACCGCTGCACCCCGCGACCGCCCCTTCCCAGGAGGATCGGTTCCCCTCCCCTCAGCACCGACAAAGAATAAAGCCCAAGCTGAACCCGTAAGGCTCCTGGAGGCGACAACACTGGTACAAGCACCACCACCACCGGGGCCGAGGCGATCGACACGGACGACCAGACCACCCGACCAACTCGTGGCGTCGATCTAAAACTAAATATGGACTTTTCACAAGAACATTTTGCTTTTCTTCCTATACCCTCTGTAATTAGTTGCAACAGGACAAAATTGTACAATGCTGTATTGCCATGTGAATGTTTTTTTTCCTCCCAGGACCAGCCCTGTAAACCCTTACCACCATACGAAGCATCACCCCGCCGGGTTCATTTTTGACAAGGGGTGAATGAGGTAGTATGTATTGGGGGTCATGTGGGACTGGAAGCCCTAATGTCATTGGCTGACAGATCCCGGGTCCTGGTTGGCCGTTGACCTCTAGCTCCGCCCTGAAGGCGGAGTATAAGAAGCCGGAGTCTTCCCCCGCAGGCCAGTTTACTATCGAGCTGCGGGGGAACAGACACGCTTAATAAAGCCTCATCGACTTCACTCTATTCGTCTCACGGAGTCTTTGTGCGCTACAAAGGAGTTTGAGGACAACTTGAAAGGGAAATGGTATACGTCATTATCAAGTCATCTCCATATCATCCAGCAACAAATGGATTGGCTAAACATTTTGTGCAATCATTAAAGCTTTATATCAAAGCATCGAAGAAGCAGGGGACATATTAAAAAAGGTAAACAAATTTCTAGTATCATGTCTGAACACTGTAAATGCTACAAGAACATCAAACACAAATTGCCAGAGGGGAAAAAAATCTCTCAAAGACGACTATTTAACCAGGGAGAGAGATTGTTGCAAGGAGTTACACAACCAATGAGATATGGATACCAGCTATGATCCTTGCAAAGACAGATCCATTATCGTACACTATTCAGACCAATGGTGAAAGAGTTTACTGACATCATGCTGATCAGTTACTTGCTACATGAAGTGAGTTTGCAGAAACGCCTCAAGAGGTTCTACCTTTCGAAGATCTAGAGAGCTATACTTTGGAATGGAGGCCAGAGACAGTGATGAGTTCAGATTCTGTTTCTGAGGATTTTTCAATGCCTATAGTGGAAGATTCCGAAATGACTCCCCAAGAAGAGCCATCCACAAAAAGGAATGACGGCACTTGTGAGGTCGCAAGTGGCTGGGTTCAAGAATACTGAATTCTACCAAAAAGGAATAGACATCCACCACAGAGACTGTCTTATTGAATTGTGAATATATATGGAAATAACATATCAGGGGATCTATTGTATAAATGTTAATTATTGAAATAAAGAGGAAGGTATGTTGTGTATCTGGGAATATATTCTTGCTGGTTCTGTGTCACCTGATGTGTGGTGACATCAGCAGAGTGTTTGCGCGGGCTTTGAACATATCACCATCTTGATTGTATTGAATCATAGAATTTACAGTCCAGAAGGAGTCCATTTGGCCCACCGAGTCTACACCGGCCCTTGGAAAGAGCACTTTACCCAAGCCCACACCCCATCCCCGTAACCCCACCTAATGTTCTTGGACACGAAGGGCAATTTAGCATGGTCAATCCACCTAACCCGCACATCTTTGGACCGTGGGAGGAAACCGGAGCACCCGGAAGAAACCCACGCACACACGGGGAGAAGGTGCAGACTCCACACAGACAGTGACCCAAGCCGGGAATCAAACCTGGGATCCTGGAGCTGTGAAGCAACTGTGCTAACCATTGTGCTACTGTGCTGCCCTAATTGAGCAACACCCTTAAGGGTTTTACAAGAGTCCAGATTGGGGGCACCTCCAGTCCCTTTCTCTTTGCATAGCACTAACAAAATGTTTTTGTTTATTGTGACAATAATTGATTAGAAATGTAGGGACGTTATGAGGCGGTTTCCTTCATTAAAGAAATATGCAAATGCAGGTCAGAGAAAGTTTACTAGACTAATCCGGGAATGGGCAGATTGTCTTCTGAGGAAAGATTGAAGAGGTTAGATTCATAACCACTGGAGTTTAGAAGAGTAAGAGGTGACTTAAACAAAACATTTAGGATCCTGAAGAGTATTGACGGGGCAGATGTGGAGAGGATGTTTCACGTATCGGAAAATTTAGTTTTAGGGGTCACTGTTGAAAGATAATTTAAGGTGGAGTTGAGGAGGATTTTTCTCTCTCATGTGGGTGGTGAATCTCTGGAACTATCTTCTTCAAAAAGCAGTGGAAGAAGAATCTTTGAATATTTTAAAAGCTGAGCTCGATAGATTCTTGATCGACAAGGGGGTGTAAGGTTATCAGGAGTAGGCAGGAATGTGGGGTTGAAGATACAATCAGATCTACCATTATGTTATTGAATTGTGGAGCAGACTCAATGGCTCTGAATTCCTATGTTTGTGAAGCAGGAGAAACAAAGGGCGGGATTTTCCCCTACCCGGCGGGGCGGGGGGTCCCGACAGGATGGAGTGGCATGAACCACTCCGGCATCGGGCCGCCCCAAAGGTATGGATTTCTCCGCACCTCTAGGGGCCAAGCCCTCACCTTTAGGGGCTAGGCCCACGCCGGAGTGGTTGCTGTCCCGCCGGCTGGTGTGGAAGGCCTTTGGCGCCACGCCAGCCGGGGCCGAAGGGACTCCGCCGGCCGGCGGAAGTCCGCGCATGCACGGGAGCGTCAGCGGCTGCTGACGTCATCTCCACGCATGCGTGGGGGGGGGGGGGGTCACCTATGCGTCGACCATCACGGAGACGTACAAGACCGACGCGTAGTAAAAGAGTGCCCCCACGGCACAGGCCCGCCCGTGGATCGGTGGGCCCCGATCGCAGGCCCTGCCACCGTGGGGGCAACCCCCGGGGCCAGATCGCCCCGCGCCCCCCCCCCCCCCCATGACCACGGAGCCCGTTCGCGCCGCCTGGTCCCGCCGGTAAGGGAAGTGATTTAATTCATGCCGGCGGGACCGGCATTACAGCAGCGGGATTTCGGCCCATCGCGGGCTGGAGAATCGGGGGGGGGGGGGGGGGGGGCCGCCGACCGGCGCGGCGCGATTCCCGCCCCTGCCGAATCTCCAGTGCCGGAGAATTCGGCGGCCGGCGGGGGCGGGATTCACGCCGCCCCCCCCGCGATTCTCTGACCCGGTGGGGGGTCGGAGAATCCCGCCCCTTAAGGTCTTAGCGTCTACCCTTCAAGCCTCTTCAGAATTCTATATGGTTCAATGATGTCACCTCTCATTCTTCTAAACTCCAGAGATTGATGGCTTTAACCTGATGTTGTAACACTTCTTAGCATAGAAAGGAGAATATCAAAAGCACATCTGATCCTGTCCTCACTCAATGCGGACATAAATTCAATGTCTACTGGATAGTGATTAAGAACAGGAATACTAGATTATTTCATTTACCTCCCCTGCCTGGGACAAGAAAACTTTCGGGGCCCAAAGCCTCCCTTGATTCAGGACAGGCTGGATAAGCGAACACGGTGTGGGTCCCGAAGGTTGGCCGGGACGTATCCCACAGGTCGATCAACGTTAGTCCCAAAAGTCAGCCAGTTGGCAAACGTGGGTCCCGGGGAAAAAAAGTTTGAAAAGCACTGTCTCACAGCACCCATGGAACCCACGTAAATGCCTGTGAGAAGACAAGAGAAAATAATTGCGTTCTGTTCTAAACTTTCAACAAAAACCTGAACCAGAATCTAAAAATGAATTGAACAAAAATGATTGGCATTCAATAAATCTGTATGGGAACAGAGGTTCTGATGATTCAAATGTCACTTTGTGCTGGGAAATGTCACAACCTTTTAATATTAGAATTAATTTTAATCATATCTATCAGTAAAACAGAATCCCAGGTGAACTGATTGGAGCAATTTGTCACTAGCTTCCTGATGATAAGGAAAACTGTTTAACCATGTGGACCAGTCACTTAAAGGACGAGGATAGAACATAGAACATACAGTGCAGAAGGAGGCCATTCGGCCCATCGAGTCCGCACCGACCCACTTAAGCCCTCACTTCCACCCTATCCCCGTAACCCAATAACCCCTCCTAACCTTTTAGGTCACAAAGGGCAATTTATCATGGCCACTCCACCTCGACGAGAGAAAAACCTGGAGCTTAGCAGGAGTAATATTGGATTGGTTTTCTCCTTCTCTTTTCCACCCAGTGATCAGTCTCTTGGTCAAAATGAGACGGAGAAAATATATACATATTTATTAATTTTTCACTTTATGAAGTCATTTTTCTTCTGAGCTGTTAAAAATGGAGAAATGCTGAACTAGGCCCAGTCACCTGGTGCCTTGCTACAAACTGGGGTGGCACAGTAGCACAGTGGTTAGCCCTGATGCTTCACAGTGCCGGGGTCCCAGTTCCGATCCCCGGCTGGGTCGCTGTCTGTGCGGAGTCTGCACGTTCTCCCGTGTCTGCGTGGGTTTCCTCCAGGTGCTCCGGTTTCCTCTAACAGTCCAAAGATGTGCAAGTTAGATGGATTGGCCATGGTAAATTGTCCTTAGTGTCCAAAAGGTTAGGTGGGGTTACTGGGGATAGGGTGGAGGTGTGGGCTTAGGTAGGTTCCTCTTTCCAAGGGCTAGTGCAGACTCGATGGGCCAAATGGCCTCCTTCTGCAGTGTAAATTCTATGATAAACCTCAAGGTCAGAGCGGCCACTGTGATGAGGAGTTGACCAGCTAACTCCGCTCAAAGGAAAACCTTCACAAGACGTAATCTCCCGTAATGGTGCTCATGGTCAAATCATTATCAGACTCAAAGGTGGCTTCAACAAAGGGAGAGGCAGTTAGTTAACCTGACACCAGTATCCCCAAAAAACAAAAGGGAGACCCCACTCCAATTAAACATCTCGGCTGAAACTTTCCGGCTGTTCACACGGTGGGATCTTCTGTTCCCGATGACGGCGTAACCCTCGCTGTGGGTTTCATGCTGACGAGCATTCCATTCAACAGGAAACTCTGTTCATAGATTTCATAGAATTTACAGTGCAGAAGGAGGCCATTCGGCCCATCGAGTCTGCACCGGCTCTTGGAAAGAGCACCCTACCCAAGGTCCACACCTCCACCCTATCCCCATAACCCAGTAAGCCCACCCTACACTAAGGGCAATTTTGGACACTATGGGCAATTTTGGACACTATGGGCAATTTAGCATGGCCAATCCACCTAACCCGCACATCTTTGGACTGTGGGAGGAAACCAGAGCACCCGGAGGAAACCCACGCACACACGGGGAGGATGTGCAGACTCCGCACAGACAGTGACCCAAGCTGGAATCGAAACTGGGACCCTGGAGCTGTGAAGCATTTGTGCTATCCACAATGCTACCGTGCTGCCCCAAACTGCCCCACTGTTGTCAGCAGTGGGACCAGAAGATCTCATTATCAATGGTGGGCCATCTCCCGCTGCCATGGAACAGTTGCACGGTACATTCCGCCCCTAGATTCCAGACGTGGGTATGTATATCCTGGGTCTAACCTCGAGGTGTCAAACGACCTCCCTCCCGCCAAGCTGCACTGCGATAATGTCTGTTTGACCAGCAAAGTGAACAGAACTTCACTGTCCTACCATCCAGCTGGGGTTAGCGGAAAGAACCCAGACCCTCATCAAACCTCCGAACTTACGATCGACTCATTCCACGCATATCCCTCCTGTCGGGCAAGGCTCACTCCTGAAAGATGAAGCTGTGGCCATCAAAAATGGCCGCCCGCAAAGATCGATGGGAAATCTGGCCAAGCCTGAACACAGACAGGCTGCAGCCTGCAAATATACAAAGCTGCAGCTCAGTCATATGCAGAAACTAACACAGGAGAAAGGCCATTAAAAGGGACAATGGGCTCCAGGTGGAAACTAACAGTGAGTGACAATAAGTGGAAGACTCAGCGGAGCCTGCTTTCCTTATTTGGGAGGGCATACATGCCTTGGACACTAACACCACGGCTGACCGGGACCCGCCCAGCTATCAAGGTGTCCGCCCCCAATTGGTCAGGATCGATCACGGTGATCGAGACCCTATCGATCTATTGGACCTTCACCTGGGACCGCCCAAAAGGATGCGAAAGCCAGAAGGATAAAAGGTACCGCATTGCCCACCACTCACTCTTTCGACTGCAGCCAACAACAGCGGTGAATTCATCACCAGCCAAGAAGAGCACCATCCGTGCCATCCACAGAGGGACCAGAACAGAGGACACAGACGACCAGTAACAAGAACTCCAGCACTGCCAGACTACCAGATCCCAGATGAGGCCATATCTGCTCTGTACTTGCCAGTCACCTGGAAGTTAAGTTAAGGTTGGTTTAATTGTATTAGTTTATAGTCCAATGTGCATGAACGTGTGATTGATTAAGTAAATAACCTTGTGAATGTTAATAATCAATTATTGCACTAAACAACTTGTGTGATCATTTGTCCATCGTCTACGGGTTAAAGCACACACTGTGGTTTCGATAAAAGGTACAACAAAGCCTTCGAGAATCAGCCCACCTCCCCTCGACAGGAACATTCAATGCTGTAGGGGTAGCACGGTGGCGCAGTGGCTAGCACCGAGGCCCCAGGTTCGATCCCGATTCTGGGTCACCGTACGTGTGGAGTTTGCTCATTCTCCCCGTGTTTGCGTGGGTTTCGCCCCCACTCCCCAAAGATGTGCAGGGTAGGTGGATTGGCCACGCTAAATTGCCCCTTAATTGGGAAAATGAATTGAGTACTCTAAATTTATTTAACAAAAGGAACATTCCAGTTGACTCTGAACACATCTAAAACTGACACTTGTATTTTTATTATAATCACCTACTGAACCCTCTTCCTTTTTGTTAATCCCCCATTTATTGTGCGAGTATAAAAAGAAGTGGATAATGGCAAAATGGCCCTTGTGCGCATTGTGTGTAAAAATAAA
The DNA here is from genome assembly GCF_047496885.1 of Scyliorhinus torazame. Classification (NCBI taxonomy): domain Eukaryota; kingdom Metazoa; phylum Chordata; class Chondrichthyes; order Carcharhiniformes; family Scyliorhinidae; genus Scyliorhinus; species Scyliorhinus torazame. Next base: position 22,515,238 of record NC_092718.1, on the reverse strand, counting down.
CCAACCCTTTTGTTTTCACCTTACCTCAGGTTTGCTGTGCACGTCATTACCAGAGAATTGGAACATATTAAAATGTAAGGTGTGGGAAAAATACGCCACCATTCAAAAAGAAGGAAATCAGAATATAAAAACACCTTTCTGCTTACGGACAGGTAGAGGGTGAGGAAATCAGAACAGTTTAAATTGACCCCATCCTGTTCTTGACATGTCCCCGTTAATTGGGCTTAGCTGTGACATCCCTGTGCTCGAACAGTGGCCAGACATCACTGTCAAGATCACAGGCAAACACTGATGTGTGAAAGGTGACCTGTCACTGTGGCACAATAGTGCAGCAGGGAATCGGTCGCACTTGGGGGAATAATTGAAAAAGAATGACAAATGAATCACAAAGTGGATGAGAATAGTTGCTGGACTGGGACAGCTGACAAGGTGCCCCATAATTCAGCCTTCAGCTCAAATCTTCCTTTGGAGCATCTGAGACCTGAGTGAACGATGCGTCCAACAGCCACGGTAGCACAGTGGTTAGCACTGTTGCTTCATAGCTCCAGGGTCCCGGGTTCGATTCCCGGCTCGGGTCACTCTCTGTGCAGAGTCTGCACGTTCTCCCCGTGTCTGCGTGGGTTTCCTCCGGGCGCTCCAGTTTCCTCCCACACGTTCCGAAATACGTGCTTGTTAGGTGAATTGGACATTCTGAATTCTCCCTCAGTGTGCCCGAACAGGTGCCGGAGTGTGGCGACTAGGGAATTTTCACAGTAACTTCACTGCAGTGTTAATGTCAGCCTACTTGTGCCAATAAAGATTATTTTAAAGAACCAGTCTCGTGACTTAATGGATGCGATATAAGGATGGAGAAAGAAACAAAGAAATGCAAGTAAGGGAGTCATGTAAATTCCAGTCAAATCAGATACAGAAAGGGAAATAAAGAAACTGAAAAGTGATTGGACTCAGAGAGATAAAAAGAGAGATAAAGAAAAGAAAAACATTTTTAAATTTAAATTTTAATGATCTCGAAAAGTAATTTATCACCTGCAGGATAATTCCATACAGTTTTAATTGTTTCTTTCCCAGGAAGGTTGAGTAAAAGAAAGAGAGAAAGTCTTGCATATATATTAACATTTTTCACATCCACTGAACACCTCAGTGGACTTTACAATGAATAAAGAAATTTCAAAGTTCCCATAATTTGTCAGAGTGTCAGGCACTGGCTGAGAATCGGCGTGTATCTCTCCAGATGCACTGCCGAGTTTTCAGACCTGGGGCGAAATTCTCCCCCAACGGCGGGATGCCCGCCGACTGGCGCCAAAGCCGGCGCAAATCAGACGGGCATCGCGCCGGCAGAAAGGTGCGGAAGTCTCCGCATCTTTGGCGGCCTAGCCCCAACATTGAGGGGCTAGGCCGACGCCGGAGGGATTTCCGCCCCGCCAGCTGGCGGAAATGGCGTTTGTTGCCCCGCCAGCTGGCGCGGAAATGCGGCGCATGCGCGGGAGCGTCAGCGGCCGCTGTCAGTTTCCCCGCGCATGCGCGGGAGCGTCAGCGGCCGCCGAAAGTTTCCCGCGCATGCGCAGTGGGGAGAGTCTCTTCCGCCTCCGCCATGGTGGAGGCCGTAGCGGAGGCGGAAGGGAAAGAGTGCCCCCACGGAACAGGCCCGCCCGCGGATCGGTGGGCCCCGATCGCGGGCCAGGCCACCGTGGGGGCACCCCCCGGGGTCAGATCGCCCCGCGCCCCCCCCCAGGACCCCGGAGCCCGCCCACGCCGCCTGGTCCCGCCGGTAAATACCAGGTTTGATTTACGTCGGCGGGACAGGCAGTTTCTGGGCGGACTTCGGCCCATCCGGGCCGGAGAATCCAGCGGGGGGTCCCGCCAACCGGCGCGGCTGGATTCCCGCCCCCGCCCAATCTCCGGGAGCGGAGACTTCGGCGGGGGCGGGGGCGGGATTCACGGCGGCCAACGGCCATTCTCCGACCCGGCGGGGGGTCGGAGAATGACGCCCCAGATCTTCAGCCACTCTGACAAATATAAAATCTGAGTGCGTGGTTTACGATGTCAGTCTGGCAGGGCAGGGCCTGATAGAGCCAGCAAAGCCGGCTCCACAGAGATTGGAGCGCAATCTTTAAAGACCGCCCTGATCAGAACTGATGCTAAACTCCCGCCAGATCCCACCCACCACAAAGGTATCGGGGGCTCTCCCCCACAATGGCACAATTATCGGGACTCTCCTCCCTCCCACAACCATCACGTTCCCCCCCCCCCTCAATGCCCGCTCCTTCCCCCCCAGCAATACAAGTTCCTTCGCCCTAGTTGGCCACTCCCTCCATCACTGCAATGTTTTCCCCAAAGGCCTCGGCTCTCTTCCCCCCCTCCACCAGCCATAATGGGACCCCCCCCCTGCAAAATTGGGTTTCCTTGAGGGCCCCCTCCGGGACTGCCCCCGTCACAGTCTGTCACTTCCACAATGGCACAAATCCAGCAATTTCTTGACACCCATGGAGAAATTGTTGGCAAGGTCTATTTTGTACAAGGTTAATAGTAAAATGAGATAACTTGTGCTGATTCACAACCCACACTATGGGCAGGGTTTTCCGATCTCACCGGCCCCAGGACCAGAAATTCTCACCCACGATCAACGGAGCTTTTCCTTGTCCATCAAATTCTCCATCCCGCCCGGCGGGCGGGACTGAAAGTTGCCAATCTCGTCGTCACCACAAAGTGCTGGGTCATTTAGACACTGGCAACGGTGAATGCCTTAAACTGACTCCTCCTTCCCTGGAAATCTTTGGCCAGTGCGACAAATTCAGACACTCACCATATTATCTTGGCTGCATGAACAAGGTTCACTGCCTGCATCAAGGCAGCTGCATCTTGTGTGCGTGTTAACTGGTGAGCAAATCCCACCTATAAGTTGCCCCAGTGCAACACCCCAACTTATTAATCATTGCACATTTGCTGAAAGAGGGATAGAGTATATTTGAAACAATCTGAAATCAGGCAAATGCAACTTAAATAAGAAGCAACTTGCCTACTAGCTTAACAGTGATGCAGAATAGAAAAGATGCCCTTTATGACTCATGCTGTATGGCAGATTTGTGCTTGCTATAAATGTTTGCATTACCTCATTGTCTGCACCAAAATTAGTTCAAGTATTCTCTATGCACAGGACCTGTAGTCTCATAAGACTTTAGTTTTCAACAGTTAATTTGTACTTTTCCCTACATTATAATGGTTTCTTGCAGTGCGTAGATTAATTGCTCCATTTCCTGAAACAGTGGCTACATTTCAAAAGAATCTCAGTGGCTGTAAACTCTTTGAGCCATCCAGTGTAATGAAAAGTCCTGTATGAATGCTAGTCTTTTTTTAACCTCAGTGGCTCCATAATCAGCGAGATTGCAGCCACCTCATCCACTGTCCATCAAACTGCAGATGTTGTGTTGCTCTTTATGATATGATGTTATGTCCCAACAGCGTCGCCAATACTGTGGGTATTTCTATTTATCTCGGTGAACCACAAGTCTTTCCCTTATATCGGTCAAATGACCACACAACCAGTGAGTCAGTTCAAAAGATGGTTTATTTACACACACAAGGATTACTTCAACATGCAAACACAGTGGGGACGATTCTCCGATATTGAGGCCAAGTGTTCACGCCGTAGTGAACGCCATCGCGTTTCACGACGGCAGAAACAGGGCCCGGACACAACCTATTCTGGCCCCCATAGGGGGCCAACACGGCGCTGGAGCGGTTCACGCCAAATGGGCGCCGCGCCAACCCGCGCATGCGCAGTTGGGGCAGCCCAATCCTGCGCATGCGCAGTTGGGCAGTGCCATCCTGCGCATGCGTGGGGAACGTCTTATGCACGCCGGCCCCTCACCAACATGGAGCCGGTGTTCTGGGGCCGCGTGCGGAAGGAGGTAGACCCGGGGGGGGGAGAGGCCGGTCCGCCGATCGGTGGGCCCCGATCGCGGGCCAGACCCCATTGGAGTGGGGTTTTGCACTGAGTGCTGAATTTGGTGCATTTGAGTGCGATAGTGAGAGTTTGGTGACCGAGGGAGTATAAGGCTTCATTTTTATCTAAAGTTTAGTCTTTCTTTTATTTAGTTAATTAACTTAAAAGTTGCTGTTTGGTTTAGAAGAAGGTGAATTTTCAATAAGCTTTAAACAGGCTTCTACTTGTAGGCACTTGCAGCTGGAGCTTGTTAATTAGTTAATTGGATTAGGCCAGTTTTCAGAGGCTAGATTCACAGTATAAAAGTGATCCCCTACAGTGCAGACTTTGTTTGCACTGAGTGCTGAATTTGGTGCATTTGAGTGAGATAGTGAGAGTTTGGTGACCGAGGGAGTGCTGAATTTGGTGCATTTGAGTGCGATAGTGAGAGTTTGGTGACCGAGGGAGTGCTGAATTTGGTGCATTTGAATGCGATAGTGAGAGTTTGGTGACCGAGGGAGTTAGGTGAGGAGGGAGTAAGGTGCTCCTTTCATTTTGTTTCCGACATTTCCGCAAAGAGTGCGAAGAGAGCCAGGAGTTTACAGAAAGTGTAGCTGACTGGGAGCAGGGTCGGAGGGCGGAGATCTAGTTAGTCCACAGGGCAGCTATATTCTGTCAGGTAAGAGGGGATGGAGGCTAGGCCAGTTACATGCTCCTCCTGTAGGATGTGGGTGGTGAGGGATACCACCGGTGTCCCCACTGACTATACCTGCGGGAAGTGCACCCAACTTCAGCTCCTCAAAGACCGTGTTAGGGAACTGGAGCTGAAGCTGGATGAACTTCGGATCATCCGGGAGGCAGAGGGGGTGATTGAGAAGAGTTACAAGGAGGTAACCACACCCAAGGAACAGGACAAGAATAGCTGGGTTACAGTCAGGGGGAAAAAAACAAACAGGCAGAAAGTGCAGGGATCCCTCGTGGCCGTTCCCCTTCAAAACAAGTATACCGTTTTGGATGCTGTTGGGGGGGATGACCTACCGGGGGAAGGCCCTAGCGGCCAGGTCTCTGGCACTGAGTCTGGCTCTGGGGCTCAGAAGGGAAGGGGGGAGAATAGAAAAGCTATAGTTGTAGGAGATTCAATGGTTAGGGCAATAGATAGGAGATTCTGTGGTCGCGAGCGAGACTCCCGGAAGGTATGTTGCCTCCCGGGTGCCAGGGCCAGGGATGTCTCGGATCGTGTCTTCAGGATCCTTAAGGGGGAGGGTGAGCAGCCAGAAGTCGTGGTGCACATTGGTACCAACGACATAGGTAGGAAAAGGGGTGTGGAGGTAATAAACAAGTTTAGGGAGTTAGGCTGGAAGTTAAAAGCCAGGACAGACAGAGTTGTCATCTCTGGTTTGTTGCCGGTGCCACGTGATAGCGAGGCTAGGAATAGGGAGAGAGTGCAGTTGAACACGTGGCTGCAGGAATGGTGCAGGAGGGAGGGCTTCAGGTATTTGGATAATTGGAGCGCATTCTGGGGAAGGTGGGACCTGTACAAGCAGGACGGGTTGCATCTGAACCAGAGGGGCACCAATATCCTGGGAGGGAGGTTTTCTAGTACTCTTCGGGAGGGTTTAAACTAATTTGGCAGGGGAATGGGAACCGGATTTGTAGTCCAGCAACTAAGGTAGCCGATATTCAGGACGCCAAAGCGTGTAATGAGGCAGTGGGGAAGGGAACACTGACAAAGGAGAGTACTTGCAGGCACGGAGATGGGTTGAAGTGTGTATACTTCAACGCAAGAAGCATCAGGAATAAGGTGGGTGAACTTAAGGCATGGATCGGTACTTGGGACTACGATGTGGTAGCCATCACGGAAACTTGGATAGAAGAGGGGCAGAAATGGTTGTTGGAGGTCCCTGGTTATAGATGTTTCAATAAGATTAGGGAGGGTGGTAAAAGAGGTGGGGGGGTGGTATTATTAATCAGAGATAGTATAACAGCTGCAGAAAGGCAGTTCGAGGAGTATCACCCTATTGAGGTAGTATGGGTTGAAGTCAGAAATAGGAAAGGAGCAGTCACCTTGTTAGGAGTTTTCTATAGGCCCCCCAATAGTAGCAGAGATGTGGAGGAACAGATTGGGAAACAGATTTTGGAAAGGTGCAGAAGTCATAGGGTAGTAGTCATGGGCGACTTTAACTTCCCACATATTGAGTGGAAACTCTTTAGATCAAATAGTTTGGATGGGGTGGTGTTTGTGCAGTGTGTCCAGGAAGCTTTTCTAACACAGTATGTAGATTGTCCGACCAGAGGAGGGACAATATTGGATTTAGTACTGGGTAATGAGCCAGGGCAAGTGATAGATTTGTTAGTGGGGGAGCATTTTGGAGATAGTGACCACAATTCTGTGACTTTCACTTTAGTAATGGAGAGGGATAGGTACGTGCAACAGGGCAAGGTTTACAATTGGGGGAAGGGTAAATACGATGTTGTCAGACAAGAATTGAAGTGCATAAGTTGGGAACATAGGCTGGCAGGGAAGGACACAAGTGAAATGTGGAACTTGTTCAAGGAACAGGTGCTACGTGTCCTTGATATGTATGTCCCTGTCAGGCAGGGAAGAGATGGTCGAGTGAGGGAACCATGGTTGACAAGAGAGGTTGAATGTCTTGTTAAGAGGAAAAAGGTGACTTATGTAAGGCTGAGGAAACAAGGTTCAGACAGGGCATTGGAGGGATACAAGATAGCCAGGAGGGAACTGAAGAAAGGGATTAGGAGAGCTAAGAGAAGGCATGAACAATCTTTGGCGGGTAGGATCAAGGAAAACCCCAAGGCCTTTTACACATATGTGAGAAATATGAGAATGACTAGAGCGAGGGTAGGTCCGATCATGGACAATAGCGGGAGATTGTGTATTGAGTCTGAAGAGATAGGAGAGGTCTTGAACGAGTACTTTTCTTCTGTATTTACAAATGAGAGGGGCGATATTGTTGGAGAGGACAGTGTGAAACAGATTGGTAAGCTCGAGGAAATACTTGTTAGGAAGGAAGATGTGTTGGGCATTTTGAAAAACTTGAGGATAGACAAGTCCCCCGGGCCTGACGGGATATATCCAAGGATTCTATGGGAAGCAAGAGATGAAATTGCAGAGCCGTTGGCAATGATCTTTTTGTCCTCACTGTCAACAGGGGTGGTACCAGGGGATTGGAGAGTGGCGAATGTCGTGCCCCTGTTCAAAAAAGGGACTAGGGATAACCCTGGGAATTACAGGCCAGTTAGTCTTACTTCGGTGGTAGGCAAAGTAATGGAAAGGGTACTGAAGGACAGGATTTCTGAGCATCTGGAAAGACACTGCTTGATTAGGGATAGTCAGCACGGATTTGTGAGGGGTAGGTCTTGCCTTACAAATCTTATTGAATTCTTTGAGGAGGTGACCAAGCATGTGGATGAAGGTAAAGCAGTGGATGTAGTGTACATGGATTTTAGTAAGGCATTTGATAAAGTTCCCCATGGTAGGCTTATGCAGAAAGTAAGGAGGCATGGGGTAGTGGGAAATTTGGCTAGTTGGATAACGAGCTGGCTAACCGATAGAAGTCAGAGAGTGGTGGTGGATGGCAAATATTCAGCCTGGAGCCCAGTTACCAGTGGCGTACCGCAGGGATCAGTTCTGGGTCCTCTGCTGTTTGTGATTTTCATTAATGACTTGGATGAGGGAGTTGAAGGGTGGGTCAGTAAATTTGCAGACGATACGAAGATTGGTGGAGTTGTGGATAGTAAGGAGGGCTGTTGTCGGCTGCAAAGAGACATAGATAGGATGCAGAGCTGGGCTGAGAAGTGGCAGATGGAGTTTAACCCTGAAAAGTGTGAGGTTGTCCATTTTGGAGGGACAAATATGAATGCGGAATACAGGGTTAATGGTAGAGTTCTTGGCAATGTGGAGGAGCAGAGAGATCTTGGGGTCTATGTTCATACATCTTTGAAAGTTGCCACTCAAGTGGATAGAGCTGTGAAGAAGGCCTATGGTGTGCTCGCGTTCATTAACAGAGGGATTTAATTTAAGAGCCGTGAGGTGATAATGCAGCTGTACAAAACTTTGGTAAGGCCTCATTTGGAGTATTGTGTACAGTTTTGGTCGCCTCATTTTAGGAAGGATGTGGAAGCTTTGGAAAAGGTGCAAAGAAGATTTACCAGGATGTTGCCTGGAATGGAGAGTAGGTCTTACGAGGAAAGGTTGAGTGTGCTAGGCCTTTTCTCATTAGAACGGAGAAGGATGAGGGGCGACTTGATAGAGGTTTATAAGATGATCAGGGTAATAGATAGAGTAGACAGTCAGAGACTTTTTCCCCGGGTGGAACAAACCATTACAAGGGGACATAAATTTAAGGTGAAAGGTGGAAGAAAAAGGAGGGATATCAGAGGTAGGTTCTTTACCCAGAGAGTAGTGGGGGCATGGAATGCACTGCCTGTGGAAGTAGTTGAGTCGGGAACATTAGGGACCTTCAAGCAGCTATTGGATAGGTACATGGATTAAGGTAAAATGATATAGTGTAGATTTATTTGTTCTCAAGGGCAGCACGGTAGCATTGTGGATAGCACAATTGCTTCACAGCTCCAGGGTCCCAGGTTCGATTCCGGCTTGGGTCACTGTCTGTGCGGAGTCTGAACGTCCTCCCTGTGTCTGCGTGGGTTTCCTCCGGGTGCTCCGGTTTCCTCCCACAGTCCAAAGATGTGCGGGTTAGGTGAATTGGCCAATGATAAATTGCCCTTCATGTCCAAATTGCCCTTGGTGTTGGGTGGAGGTGTTGAGTTTGGGTAGGGTGCTCTTTACAAGAGCCGGTGCAGACTCAAAGGGCCGAATGGCCTCCTTCTGCACTGTAAATTCAATGATAATCTATGATTAATCTAGGACAAAGATTCGGCACAACATCGTGGGCCGAAGGGCCTGTTCTGTGCTGTATTTTTCTATGTTCTATGTTCTATGTTCTATGGAGGCCACCCCGGTGAAGGAGCTCCCCCCCCACAGGCCGCCCCCCCCCCCCCCCCCAGCGTTCCCGCAGAGTTCCCGCCGGCACCGACCAGGGGTGGACGGCGCCGGCGGGAACCTTTCATGCCGTAGCGGCCGCTCGGCCCATCCGGCCAGAGAATCGCCGCTCGGCGGTTCTCCGAGCGGCCCGGTGCGAATCGCGGGCTGCTGGTTTCTGGGGGGGTGGGAGAATCGCGTGCGGGGGTCGGGGCGGCGTGGCGCGATGGCGATTCTCCCACCCACCGTGGGGGGGGGGCAGAATAGCGCCCAATATCTACTACAAGTTAAACTACACCTATCAGCTACAATATTACTTAACTTCAGGGCGACCGGCACTGTGCAAATGGATAAGGCCTTTATCTTGATCTCACGTGGCTGGTTCGAAGAAGTGGCTCTGTGTCTGCTGGGCTCATCCATCAGGTAGCGATCGTGGTCTTGAACCTGGCTGTCTGGTCGTTATGCTGCAGTTGGTGTGGGCACAGGCCAATCCCAAAAGAGGCTGGCACAGACTGGGTCCAAAAGAGGCAGAACACATTGCTGTGTCCACTTTTATCCCTCTGGGATTTCGCACTCTTTGGGGCGGTCCTTGATCTTGAACTCAATAGTTCGACAGGGCTCTGATCACTGCCTTCGATTTCGGCCAATAAAGGGGCGGGTGCCTTGGTGGGACCTTAGCGGTCATTGACCTTGGCAGTTGGGCTCTCTGAGTAAAGGGAGTGGCGCCGATCAGTCTGTGACTGTACCGGTTTCTTGAGTGCAGTCCTATTGTTCTGGGAAACGGGCCATTAGAATGCAAACGAGCGGGGGTTTCGATCAGGTCTAGCTACCTGCGTTTCAAATACACAGAAGCTCTGTATCTGTCTGAGTCCTGGGTTGGCCATAATTCCCATGGTCCTTTGCAGGTGGCCATCTCAGATGGCTACAGTTGACATTTCAAGTACCTGATACAAAACCACCTTTTTGACTTAATTAGTTTCGAAACAAATCGAACAAAGGCAACCTGTTGAGGTGACTGATGGCCCTGATTGAAGACGCTGCTGAAATCTGCACAGTTGGTATCACATATGGCTGAAAAGTACAGATCCTTCCTGAGTGCAGAAGGTGCCCCATTTTTCATGGTAACAGAGATTTAGACGAAAGAAGGGCATCCTACCAAGCCGGCAGAGCACAGACAGAGGTGGCTGCGCTGGTGAGTGAGCATGATCTGGCATGCCACACCTTAATGCAGTGCTGGGAAAGCTTCAGTGATCTCCTGCACTCGCAAGGAGTTATTTCTGGTGGCTGGGACTAGACCCCCAGAATGAAGAAAGAGCAGGCCAGTGTCAATCTTGTGCTAGGACAAGAAATACTCCACCTCTGAAACCATTTCACCCTTGTGGTTGGCCAAATCAACCATGGCAAAGAGTACATTTAGATTTTGCGGGATTAATTGAAGGAAATATGTTTCTTGTCCTAAGGGACGCACATTCCAAATAGCCCGGAATACTGAGAATGAAATTGGTGACTACGGAAAAGACAATCAAACATCTGGACAAAGTATTTGCACATTTTGGCAAACCGGAACAACTAATTAGCGATAACGGTACTTAGTTCACATTGCAGGACTATCTTTGAAACAATGACATACAGCATATATAAACTGTGCCTTATCATTCTTCCACAAACGGATTGGTGGAGAAGTTGGTGCAGTCTTTGGAGAGTGCCATCAAAGGACGAAGGCCTTTGAGAGTACCCTAAGAGAGTAAACAAGTTTCTCATTTCCTATAGAAACACTGGCCATGTGATAACCCACAACCCGCCGGCAATAATGGTTTTAAAGCGGAAATGGAGAAGCAATTTTGATTTTGTCCTACCGCCTGACATGACTGCTAATATAGAGCGACAAGAACAAAACCAAGTTACTCGCCGTGAACAGACATTGAAACCAAGAAATTTTGAGCAAGAAGAAAGGGTTTTAACAAGAAGCTATCCTTCCTTCTCTTTCTTCAGTCTGCGAGTCTAGAGAAGTGGGTACCTGCCACATTATGCACAAATCTTTATTATTGTCACAAGTAGGCTTACACTGCAATGATGTTACTGTGAAAAGCCCCTCGTCGCCACACTCCTGTTCGGGTACACAGAGGGAGAATTCAGAATGCCCAATTCACCTAACTTCGGGGATTTGTGGGAGAACAAACTGATGGTGAGAGAGTTTGGAGGAGGCACACCTATCAAATCCTCACTTCGAAAAGGGAATTTGCTGTCGGTGTCTGAAAGGTCAACATCGTACACGCAAGATTGGGAGATACCATGATCTCTGATCACATCTGGGTCAAATTCAGATTCTACACCAGGTGAACCAACAGCATCTGGAGAAGAGGAAGAAGAACCAACTTTATTGGATGATGTGCCTGAGCCAAGTGTCGAACAGATTTTATATATATATATGTATAATATGGGCGGCGTGGTAGCACAATGATTGTTGCTTCACAGTGCCAGGGTTCCAGGTCTCCAATTTCCTACCACAAGTCCCAAAAGACATGCTTGTTAGGTGAATTGGACATTCTGAATTCTCCCTCAGTGTACCTGAACAGGCGCCGGAATGTGGCAACTAGGGGCTTTTCACAGTAACTTCATTGCAGTGTTAACGTAAGCCTACTTGTGACAATAATAAAGATTATTACTATTATTATATATAATTTTATAATAATAATGCTTGGTTAAATAATCACTGTTCACCATGAGTAAATGTTTAAAGTTAATATTTGTTGTCGCACTACCCAGTAACTTTTGTACTTTTTACTTTTGTACCTTTTTCAAATTGTGTATGTGTCGGGGGGAAACTGAAGTGACATCACAGAAAAGCTGTGGCCTGAGTGCCTGGTTGGGATTCTACACTAAATTAAAAAAAATTGAGCATTGGTAACTAATTAAACATAATTACTTAATTATAATTTAGAGGGAAATCTAAGCCAGAGATCGGAGAGTACTATATTTAGCTTTTGCATTTCTATTAGAAATCTAGTGCTAGGAAACAGATAGTTAACAGTAACTTTGAAATTTAAAAAGAAAATATTCAAAAAAAAAATTTTTTAAATTTAAATTTTAATTTTAATTTTAATTAATTGACGCAATGTCAGTTAGAGGGGTGCTGTGCTCTGACTGTGAGATGTGGCAGGTCCGGGAGGCTTCCAGCGTCCCGGATGGCTTCATCTGCAGAAAGTGCACCCAACTGGAGCTCCTCACAGACCGCATGGTTCGGTTGGAGCAGCAATTGGATGCACTTAGGAGCATGCAGGTGGCAGAAAGCGTCATAGATCGCAGTTATGTAAATGTGGTCACACCCAAGGTGCAGGCAGAGAAATGGGTGACCACCAGAAAGGGCAGGCAGTCAGTGCAGGAATCCCCTGTGGTTGTCCCCCTCTCGAACAGATATACCCCTTTGGATACTGTCGGGGGGGGATAGCCTATCAGGGGAAAACAGCAGCAGCCAGAGCAGTGGCACCACGGCTGGCTCTGATGTTCAGAAGGGAGGGTCAAAGCGCAGAAGAGTAATAGTAATAGGGGACTCTATAGTCAGGGGCACAGATAGGCGCTTCTGTAGACGTGAAAGAGACTCCAGGATGGTATGTTGCCTCCCTGGTGCCAGGGTCCAGGATGTCTCTGAACGGGTAGAGGGCTTCCTGAAGGGGGAGGGCAAACAGGCAGAGGTCGTTGTACATATTTGTACTAACGACATAGGCAGGAAGGGGCATGAGGTCCTGCAGCAGGAGTTCAGGGAGCTAGGCAGAAAGTTAAAAGACAGGACCTCGAGGGTTGTAATCTCGGGATTACTCCCTGTGCCACGTGCCAGTGAGACTAGAAATAGGAAGATAGAGCAGCTAAACACGTGGCTAAACAGCTGGTGTAGGAGGGAGGGTTTCCATTATCTGGACCACTGGGAGCTCTTCCGGGGCAGGTGTGACCTGTATAAGAAGGACAGGTTGCATCTAAACCGGAGAGGCATAAATATCCTGGCCGCGAGGTTTGCTAGTGTCACACGGGAGGATTTAAACTAGTATGGCAGGGGGGTAGGCACGGGAGCAATAGGTCAGAAGGTGAGAGCATTGAGGGAGAACTAGGGAATAGGGACAGTGTGGCTCTGAGGCAGAGCAGACAGGGAGAAGTTGCTGAACACAGCGGGTCTGGTGGCCTGAAGTGCATATGTTTTAATGCAAGAAGTATTATGGGTAAGGCAGATGAACTTAGAGCTTGGATTAGTGCTTGGAACTATGATGTTGTTGCCATTACAGAGACCTGGTTGAGGGAAGGGCAGGATTGGCAGCTAAACGTTCCAGGATTTAGATGTTTCAGGCGGGATAGAGGGGGATGTAAAAGGGGAGGCGGAGTTGCGCTACTGGTTCGGGAGAACATCACAGCTGTACTGCGAGAGGACACCTCAGAGGGCAGTGAGGCTATATGGGTAGAGATCAGGAATAAGAAGGGTGCAGTCACAATGTTGGGGGTTTACTACAGGCCTCCCAACAGCCAGCGGGAGATAGAGGAGCAGATAGGTAGACAGATTTTGGAAAAGAGTAAAAACAACAGGGTTGTGGTGATGGGAGACTTCAACTTCCCCAATATTGACTGGGACTCACTTAGTGCCAGGGGCTTAGACGGGGCGGAGTTTGTAAGGACCATCCAGGAGGGCTTCTTAAAACAATATGTAGACAGTCCAACTGGGGAAGGGGCGGTACTGGACCTGGTATTGGGGAATGAGCCCGGCCAGGTGGTAGATGTTTCAGTAGGGGAGCATTTCGGTAACAGTGACCACAATTCAGTAAGTTTTAAAGTACTGGTGGACAAGGATAAGAGTGGTCCGAGGATGAATGTGCTAAATTGGGGGAAGGCTAATTATAACAATATTAGGCGGGAACTGAAGAACATAGATTGGGGGCGGATGTTTGAGGGCAAATCAACATCTGACATGTGGGAGGCTTTCAAGTGGCAGTTGAAAGGAATTCAGGACCGGCATGTTCCTGTGAGGAAGAAGGATAAATACGGCAATTTTCGGGAACCATGGATGACGAGAGATATTGTAGGCCTCGTCAAAAAGAAAAAGGAGGCATTTGTCAGGGCTAAAAGGCTGGGAACAGACGAAGCCTGTGTGGAATATAAGGAAAGTAGGAAGGAACTTAAGCAAGGAGTCAGGAGGGCTAGAAGGGGTCATGAAAAGTCATTGGCAAATAGGGTTAAGGAAAATCCCAAGGCTTTTTACACGTACATAAAAAGCAAGAGGGTAGCCAGGGAAAGGGTTGGCCCACTGAAGGATAGGCAAGGGAATCTATGTGTGGAGCCAGAGGAAATGGGCGAGGTACTAAATGAATACTTTGCATCAGTATTCACCAAAGAGAAGAAATTGGTAGATGTTGAGTCTGGAGAAGGGTGTGTAGATAGCCTGGGTCACATTGAGATCCAAAAAGACGAGGTGTTGGGTGTCTTAAAAAATATTAAGGTAGATAAGTCCCCAGGGCCTGATGGAATCTACCCCAGAATACTGAAGGAGGCTGGAGAGGAAATTGCTGAGGCCTTGACAGAAATCTTTGGATCGTCGCTGTCTTCAGGGGATGTCCCGGAGGACTGGAGAATAGCCAATGTTGTTCCTCTGTTTAAGAAGGGTAGCAAGGATAATCCCGGGAACTACAGGCCGGTGAGCCTTACTTCAGTGGTAGGGAAACTACTGGAGAGAATTCTTCGAGACAGGATCTACTCCCATTTGGAAGCAAATGGACGTATTAGTGAGAGGCAGCATGGTTTTGTGAAGGGGAGGTCGTGTCTCACTAACTTGATAGAGTTTTTCGAGGAGGTCACTAAGATGATTGATGCAGGTAGGGCAGTGGATGTTGTCTATATGGACTTCAGTAAGGCCTTTGACAAGGTCCCTCATGGTAGACTAGTACAAAAGGTGAAGTCACACGGGATCAGGGGTGAGCTGGCAAGGTGGATACAGAACTGGCTAGGCCATCGAAGGCAGAGAGTAGCAATGGAAGGATGCTTTTCTCATTGGAGGGCTGTGACCAGTGGTGTTCCACAGGGATCAGTGCTGGGACCTTTGCTGTTTGTAGTATATATAAATGATTTGGAGGAATATGTAACTGGTCTGATTAGTAAGTTTGCAGACGACACAAAGGTTGGTGGAATTGCGGATAGCGATGAGGACTGTCGGAGGATACAGCAGGATTTAGATTGTTTGGAGACTTGGGCAGAGAGATGGCAGATGGAGTTTAATCCGGACAAATGTGAGGTAATGAATTTTGGAAGGTCTAATGCAGGCAGGGAATATACAGTGAATGGTAGAACCCTCAAGAGTATTGAAAGTCAAAGAGATCTAGGAGTACAGGTCCACAGGTCATTGAAAGGGGCAACACAGGTGGAGAAGGTAGTCAAGCAGGCATACGGCATGCTTGCCTTCATTGGCCGGGGCATTGAGTATAAGAATTGGCAAGTCATGTTGCAGCTGTATAGAACCTTAGTTAGGCCACACTTGGAGTATAGTGTTCAATTCTGGTCGCCACACTACCAGAAGGATGTGGAGGCTTTAGAGAGGGTGCAGAAGAGATTTACCAGAATGTTGCCTGGTATGGAGGGCATTAGCTATGAGGAGCGGTTGAATAAACTCGGTTTGTTCTCACTGGAACGAAGGAGGGTGAGGGGAGACCTGATAGAGGTCTACAAAATTATGAGGGGCATAGACAGAGTGGATAGTCAGAGGCTTTTCCCCAGGGTAGAGGGGTCAATTACCAGGGGGCATAGGTTTAAGGTGAGAGGGGCAAGGTTTAGAGTAGATGTACGAGGCAAGTTTTTTACGCAGAGGGTAGTGGGTGCCTGGAACTCGCTACCGGAGGAGGTGGTGGAAGCAGGGACGATAGTGACATTTAAGGGGCATCTTGACAAATACATGAATAGGATAGGAATAGAGGGATACGGACTCAGGAAGTGTAGAAGATTGTAGTTTAGTCGGGCAGCATGGTCGGCACGGGCTTGGAGGGCCGAAGGGCCTGTTCCTGTGCTGTACATTTCTTTGTTCTTTGTTCTTTGTAACACCATCTAGCATTTGGACACTAAAGGGCAAGTTAGTATGGCCAATCCATCTAACCTGCACATCTTTGGACTGTGAGAGGAAACCCACACAGACACGGGGAGTAAGTGCAAACTCCACACAGATTGTCAGAATTGAGGCCAGAATTGAACACAGGACCCTGGAGCTATGAGGCAGCAGTGCTAACCAGTGTGCCACTGTGCCGCTCCATGTCTGGTCACAGTTCCCTTTCTAGTCTTGCGCCAAATAGGATTAAACAACTTTTGGAGTTCACCTATTCATTCCTCGAAGGCCTGCTTGTCTGCTGTCCTTCCTTTCAGTCATGTTTCCCAGTCCATCAGAGCCAGCAAATGCCTCATACCATCATAGTTACCTTTATTGAGGTTCAAGATCCTGGCCTCAGAATCAACTACTTCACTATTCACCATGATAAAGAATTCTAACATAATATGGTCACTCATCCCCAAGGGTTCTCTCACAACTAGGTCAACTAATCGTTTGTCCTTGCACAACACCCAGTCCAAGATGGCCTCTTCCATTGTTGGTTCCTCAATGTATTGGTCCAGGATACCATCCCATCTACACTCCAGAAATTCCTCCTCTATTGTACTGTGACTAATTTGACTCACCCAATCTACATACAGATTAAAGTCACCCATAATCATAGATATCAGATGATTATGTGGGTGACATCATCAGAGGTATTGGGAGATTTTCCCTCTCTTCCATCTTAGGTTGCGAGCAAGCAACACCTCTGTACATAAACTCTGACAACTGGTTAAGTAACCTACAGCGCGGCAACCTGGTTTTCCTTTGCCTCTGTTGTGAGTGAAAGTAAAACTCCCTGAAAACATAAAACCATATTGCAAAGGTGCTGTGGGCAATTGCAACTCATTAATTGTGACGTGCCTTTGATGGTATTGAGCAAGCAGCTATTTAAAATTCAGCTTCTTTCTTTATTACCACCATCAGCTCACTGGGCTAAATCGCTGGCTTTTAAAGCAGACCAAGGCAGGCCAGCAGCATGGTTCAATTCCCGTACCAGCCTCCCGGAATGTGGCGACTAGGGGCTTTTCACAGTAACTTCATTGAAGCCTACTCATGACAATGAGCGATTTTCATTTCATTTCATCTGGGCTGATAGCGGCACATTCAATGGATACTGTAGAGGAAAGCTGCAACCCACATGTTTGTTCCATTTAAAAAATTCAGTTTGAGTGCTCACACTTTGGATGTAGGGACCACGTTGAGGGAGGTAACTTCAAACCTCACATCACCTGGCCCAGAGGCAGCCTCAAGACCTAGGCAACGGAGACCGCATTTAATTTGAATTGAATGATTGAACTCTGAATGCACAGGAGAGACTGATGATAATGTGAGAAACCCTTACAAGATATATTGGGATTCTGTGCTCATCCTACATTCATCAACTATATTTCCCACTGGATTCCTTCAGCAATGCTTTATCTTCTGAGGTACAATAGAAATCTCTGATTGTCCCTTGTCTAAACCAAAGTTCTGTAGTGGAATTAGGTTCTCTGTACAAACGAAATACATTGTACAGCCCTTTCTCCGGCACCTGACCGAAAACAGTCTGGAAGCAGATACTGTGGCGCATGGTACTGTCTTCAAAGTTCTACCACGACACGATCCACACTCAGACAGATGTCAAATCGGAAGTCCAGGTTAATTGAAGACATGAACAGCATGTCAATGTTATCCTAAACTGCCTGGCAGAAATAAGGCAGGGGGAAGATTAGATGGAATGGGGTCTTACCCACTCCTTTCCTGCACCCCCCCAATCTGACTGATTACAATAATTGATGTGTGTGGTATTATCTGGTATTGCGGTACCTAAGAGGCTGATGACCATTGGTTAAACCTAGGAGTTTACCATTGGCTGTTGATATGTAGCTCCGCCCTGACAGGCAGAGTATAAGAACCGGTGCCGTCCCAGCAGCCTTCACTTTCTGTACCGAAGCTGCTGGGGAACAAGTTCTAGTCGATTAAAGCCATCAGTTGTGAAATCACTTCGTCTTGAGTGTAATTGATCGTGCATCAATGAGGTCCTCTGTAAATGGGTAAATTGGGCTTTGATGGAATCTTCGGCTCTCGATTTGACATGTTAATTTGAGGCCTTAAGAAGGGGAGGGAGGAAGGGGGAGGTGCTGTAATGGCTTCCCTGCCAGGCCAAACTGCTGGAAGTAGGAGCCAGCGAGGCCCAGAAAGGTAACATTTCTCATTTTCGTTTTAGTTCCTTGTGGATGTCAGATGACCAGGGACTGGATTCTCCGTTTCTCAGGCTAAATGCCGGCGCCAACGGAGAATCTGTGGTGCTCCATGACGGGTGAACTGGCGCGAATCCCTCACCGATTCCAGTACCGGCTAGCACCAGGGCCACTTGGAACACCCGCGGATCGCGCGGAGAATCGTCGGGTCCCGGGTCGCACATGCGCAGGGCTGACAAGCAGCAGCCGCGCACGCCTATACCCCCACCGGTCGCGCCGTGAAACATGATGCCGGCCATGCTGGACCACGTACCCAGCCGACACCCTGGCCACGCGCCACCACTCCCCCCAGCCCGCGGCACGGATCTCGGCTGAGTGTGGTGGCGCTGGACACTGGCCTCAGCAGGCATGCTCGGCTCAGGGCAGCTGGGACCACACGTGGCACACGCCATCGGGAACTCGGCCCATCGGAGACAGAACATCGCAGGTGGGCCGGCTGATGGTGTGTCAATGGCATTGCAGCTGTGCGCAGCGTGCGTCCCGATGACGACAATTTGGAAGGGGCGGGGCATCACGAACCGGTGTCAAACCAGTGCCTGCCCTGATTCCGGTGTCGGCAGCCATTCTCTGCCCGATCACCGTTCCCGATTTCGGCGTCAAGCTACAGAGAATCCCACCCCAGATGTGCCTCCTCCTGGCCCTACAAAAGTAGGGCCCTCCCCTACCCATGGCATCCCATACCTACCCATGACTGGTATTCCCATTTTGGTACACCAACCTGACACGAAGAGCCTCTGAAGTGATTTCCGGCTGACTGATTCTCATGGCCGAGCAGCCAATTCCCGCCAACTTGTAGCATTGTGGATAGCACAATTGCTTCACAGCTCCAGGGTCCCAGGTACGATTCCCGGCTTGGGTCACTGTCTGTGCGGAGTCTGCATATTCTCCCTGTGTGTGCGTGGGTTTCCTCCGGGTGCTCCGGTTTCCTCCCACAGACCAAAGATGTGCAGGTTAGGTGGCTAGGCCATGCTAAATTGCCCTTAGTGTCCAAAATTGCCCTTAGTATTGGGTGGGGTTATGGGGATTAGGTGGGGTTACTGGATTATGGGGGTATGGTGGAGGTGTGGACCTTGGGTAGGATGCTCTTTCCAAGAGCCAGTGCAGACTCGATGGGCCGAATGGCCTCCTTCTGCACTGTAAATTCTATGTAATCTGTGTAATCTATGTAAACTTGTTGTCCCTTTGGTCAAGAAATTCGATGCTAATGTTCGATGCTTAATTAACCGAAGGTTTAAGACATGGCAGGAGATCTCAGACCCGTGTCATGCTCCTCGTGTGCGATGTGGGAGCTCAGGGACACGTCCACTGTCCCTGGCTCCTTCACGTGCAAGAAGTGTGTCCAGTTGCAGCTCCTGTTAGACCGCTTGATGGCTCTGGAGCTGCGGATGGACTCACTTTGGAGCGTCCGCGATGGTGAGGAGATCGTGGATAGCACGTTTAGCGAGTTGGTAACACCGCAGGTGAAAGGTACTGAGGGAGATAGTAAATGGGTGACCAAAAGACAGAGCAAGAGTAGGAAGGCAGTGCAGGTGTCCTCTGCGGTCATCTCCCTGCAAAACAGATATACCGCTTTGGATACTGTTGAGGGAGATGGCAGCAGCACCCAGGTTCATGGCACCGTGGCTGGCTCTGCTGCACAGCTGGGCAGGAAGAAGAATGGCAGGGCTATAGTGATAGGGGACTCAATTGTAAGGGGAATAGACAGGCGGTTCTGCGGTCGCAATCGAGACTCCAGGATGGTATGTTGCCTCCCTGGTGCAAGGGTCAAGGATGTCTCGGAGCGGCTGCAGGATATTCTGGGGTGGGAGGGTGAACAGCCAGCTGTCGTGGTGCACATAGGCACCAACGATATAGGTAAAAAACGGGATGAGGTCCTACAAGCTGAATTTAGGGAGTTAGGAGTTAAACTAAAAAGTATGACCTCAAAGGTAGTAATCTCAGGATTGCTACCAGTGCCACGAGCTAGTCAGAATAGGAATGTCAGGATAGAGAGGATGAGTACGTGGCTTGAGAGATGGTGCAAGAGGGAGGGATTCAAATTCCTGGGACATTGGAACCGGTTCTGGGGGAGGTGGGACCAGTACAAACCGGACGGTCTGCACCTGGGCAGGACTGGAACCGATGTCCTAGGGGGGGTGTTTGCTAGAGCTGTTGGGGAGAGTTTAAACTAATGTGGCAGGGGGATGGGAACCGATGCAGGAAGTTGGAAGGTAGTAAAACAGGGACAGAAATAAAAGGCAGTAAGGGGGAAAGTGTAAGGCAGAGAAGCCATAGTCAAAAATCAAAAAGGGCGACAGTACAAGGTACAGTGACTGAGGGGAGCTCAGTGAATAGGACCAGGAATACTAAAAGAAATAAAACGGGAAGTGAAAACATTAATGGTAAGTGACGCGGCAGGTTGTTACAGGAACATATGGGTTCGACGACATGGAAAATTAGGAGAAAGGTTAAGAGGAAATATAACTTAGGAGAGGTTACTGATCGAGGTGTTAAGATTCAGAACAGAGGTAAAAAAAGCCAACATAAGTGTACTTTACCTGAATGCTCGTAGTATTCGGAATAAGGTAAATGAGTTGATGGCACAAATCATCGTGAATGACTATGATTTAGTGGCCATTACTGAAACATGGTTAAAGGATGGTCACGACTGGGAGTTAAATATCCGAGGGTATCAAACCTTTCGAAAGGACAGAGTGGATGGTAAGGGAGGTGGTGTAGCTCTGTTATTTAAGGATGACATCCGGGCAACAGTAAGGGATGACATCGGTGCTATGGAGGATAAGGTTGAATCCATTTGGGTGGAAATCAGGAATAGTAAGGCGAAAAAGTCACTGATAGGAGTAATCTATAGGCCACCAAATAGTAACATTATGGTGGGGCAGGCAATAAACAAAGAAATAACAGATGCATGTAGAAATGGTACAGCAGTTATCATGGGGGATTTTAATCTACATGTTGATTGGTTTAACCAGGTCGGTCAAGGCAGCCTTGAGGAGGAGTTTATAGAATGTATCCGCGATAGTTTCCTAGAACAGTATGTAATGGAACCTACGAGGGAACAAGCGGTCCTAGATCTGGTCCTGTGTAATGAGACAGGATTGATTCAGGATCTCATAGTTAGGGATCCTCTCGGAAGGAGCGATCACAATATGGTGGAATTTAAAATACAGATGGAGGGTGAGAAGGTAAAATCAAGCACTAGAGTTTTGTGCTTAAACAAAGGAGATTACAATGGGATGAGAGAAGAACTAGCTCAGGTAGACTGGGAGCAAAGACTTTATAGTGAAACAGTTGAGAAACAGTGGAGAACCTTCCAAGTGATTTTTCACAGTGCTCAGCAAAGGTTTATACCAACAAAAAGGAAGGGCGGTAAAAAGAGGGAAAATCGACTGTGGATATCTAAGGAAATAAGGGAGAGTATCAAATTGAAGGAAAAAACATACAAAGTAGCAAAGATCAGTGGGAGACGAGAGGACTGGGAAATCTTCAGGGGGCAACAGAAAGCTACTAAAAAAGCTATAAAGAAGAGTAAGATAGATTATGAGAGTAAACTTGCTCAGAATATAAAAACAGATAGTAAAAGTTTCTACAAATACATAAAACAAAAAAGAGTGGCTAAGGCAAATATTGGTCCTTTAGAGGATGAGAAGGGAGATTTAGTAATGGGAGATGAGGAAATGGCTGAGGAACTGAACAGGTTTTTTGGGTCGGTCTTCACAGGGGAAGACACAAATAACATGCCAGTGACTGATGGAAATGAGGCTATGACAGGTGAGGACCTTGAGAGGATTGTTATCACCAAGGAGGTAGTGATGGGCAAGCTAATGGGGCTAAAGGTAGACAAGTCTCCTGGACCTGATGGAATGCATCCCAGAGTGCTAAAAGAGATGGCTAGGGAAATTGCAAATGCACTAGTGATAATTTACCAAAATTCACTAGACTCTGGGGTGGTCCCGGCGGATTGGAAATTAGCAAACGTGACACCATTGTTTAAAAAAGGAGGTAGGCAGAAAGCGGGTAATTATAGGCCAGTGAGCTTAACTTCGGTAGTAGGGAAGATGTTGGAATCTATCATCAAGGAAGAAATAGCAAGGCATCTGGATGGAAATTGTCCCATTGGACAGACGCAGCATGGGTTCATAAAGGGCAGGTCATGCCTAACTAATTTAGTGGAATTTTTTGAGGACATTAACAGTGCTGTAGATAACGGGAGCTAATGGATGTGGTATATCTGGATTTCCAGAAAGCCTTTGACAAGGTGCCACACAAAAGGTTGTTGCATAAGATAAAGATGCATGGCATTAAGGGGAAAGTAGTAGCATGGATAGAGGATTGGTTAATGAATAGAAAGCAAAGAGTGGGGATTAATGGGTGTTTCTCTGGTTGGCAATCAGTAGCTAGTGGGGTCCCTCAGGGATCAGTGTTGGGCCCACAACTGTTCACAATTTACATAGATGATTTGGAGTTGGGGGACCAAGGGCAATGTGTCCAAGTTTGCAGACGACAAAGATAAGTGGTAAAGCAAAAAGTGCAGAGGATACTGGAAGTCTGCAGAGGGATTTGGATAGGCTAAGTGAATGGGCTAGGGTCTGGCAGATGGAATACAAATGTTGACAAATGTGAGGTTATCCATTTTGGTAGGAATAACAGCAAAAGGGATTATTATTTAAATGATAAAATATTAAAACATGCTGCTGTGCAGAGAGACCTGGGTGTGCTAGTGCATGAGTCGCAAAAAGTTGGGTTTCAGGTGCAACAGGTGATTAAGAAGGCAAATGGAATTTTGTCCTTCATTGCTAGAGGGATGGAATTTAAGACTAGGGAGGTTATGCTGCAATTGTATAAGGTGTTAGTGAGGCCACACCTGGAGTATTGTGTTCAGTTTTGGTCTCCTTACTTGAGAAAGGACGTACTGGCACGGGAGGGTGTGCAGAGGAGATTCACTAGGTTAATCCCAGGGCTGAAGGGGTTGGATTACGAGGAGAGGTTGAGTAGACTGGGATTGTACTCGTTGGAATTTAGAAGGATGTGGGGGGATCTTATAGAAACAAATAAGATTATGAAGGGAATAGATAGGATAGATGCGGGCAGGTTGTTTCCACTGGCGGGTGAAAGCAGAACTAGGGGCATAGCCTCAAAATAAGGGGAAGTAGATTTAAGACTGAGTTTAGGAGGAACTTCTTCACCCAAAGGGTTGTGAATCTATGGAATTCCTTGCCCAGTGAAGCAGTAGAGGCTCATTCATTAAATGTTTTTAAGATAAAGATAGATAGTTTTTTGAAGAATAAAAGGATTAAAGGTTATGGTGTTCGGGCCGGAAAGTGGAGCTGAGTCCACAAAAGATCAGCCATGATCTCATTGAATGGTGGAGCAGGCTCAAGGGGCCAGATGGCCTATGCCTGCTCCTAGTTCTTATGTTCTTATGTTCTTATGTTCTAATGTGGCCCTGCCAGTAGAATAGGCCAAGCAAACCTTGCCGTGCCCTCCTCACCCTTCCTGATGGTCCACAATGGGTCTGCAGCATGGTTTCATACTGTATCTGCCCAAAATAAAAGTCATCACTTCACAACATGGGTCTACATATCCCAACCCACCCCCATTGCAGAAAAGAGACTGAATATGATTGCAAATCAACCTTCCAATGTTTAAATCATCCAAAGAAATTTCCTACGGGTAAGCTTGTGGCAGGAAAACCTTGTCAACTTCAGCACAGGTGTATGAAGTGTGGCTTGCTGTTTGCACCTCAACTGCCAGGCCAGTGAATGCCCAGGAATGGCTGCTGTGGTGTGTAATGCCGCAGTGGCTACCTCATCTATCACACTGTACTCCACAATTAGAACTGTATGACCAATGTGGTTGCAAAGTGAAAATATGGAGCGGGATTCTCCCCTATCCGGCGGGGCGGGGGGTTCCGGCGTAACGGAGTGGCGGGAACCACTCCAGTGCGGGCCGCCCCAAAGGTGCGGAATTCTCCACACCTTTCCGGGCCAAGCCCTCACCTTGAGGGGCTAAGCCCACGCCGGAGTGGTTTTCGCTCCACCGGCTGGCCTTTGGCGCCATGCCAGCCGGCGCTGAAAGGTCTTCGCCGAGCAACGCATGCGCGGGAGCGTCAGCGGCCGCTCACGGCAACCCCGCGCATGCGCAGGGGAGGGGGTCTATTCCGCCACCGCCATAGTGAAGACCATGGTGAAGGCATTGTTTCTGGGTTCCCAAAGGGAGGTGAGAAAGGACTTATAACAAACAATAGTTTATTGGATAGTTGAGCAGGTACTAAATACTTGTACTCTGCCTGCAACCCGGCGAGAATTCCGCTCTCCAGTCACGTGACATCTAAAGTAACTGCATCATCACATGACCGCTAGGTCTACAGCATGTTTCTTTGTTTTCTAATCCCGCCAGGACCTTGTCCCTAAATCTTTCCATTTCTCCAGCCTCGTTTAAGCCACTCATTCAAACCTATGGGCTGGATTCTCCAATTCTGGGACTATGTCCCCACACTGGCATGGGAACGGTGGCGGTTTACGCCAGAGAAAATGGTGCAAAACGGCCACCGATTCCCCGTTTTACTAGGGGCTAGCAGCAAGGCAGTGTAGAGCACCCGGCTCTAGCTGCCGATGCGGCCAGAGAATTGCCGGGTCCGTGGCCGCGCATGCACATGGTGCCGGTCTGCAGCGGCCGCCCCGTGCTTCACAGCGGAGGCCGCTCGTGGACACGGCCCGCTAAATAGTGCCCCTCCTTTGGCCGGCCCGCGAGCCCCGAAACACGCCCCACAGAGCCCCCGCCCCGAATAAAATCCCCCCCTGCCCGCGGATCGGCCCTCCCCCGACTATGGGGGGACTGAGTCCGCAGCCGCCATGCCGGGTTCCCGACGGATGAGACCATGAGCGACCCATGCCGTCGGGAACTCAGCCCGTCGGGGGTGGGCCTCAGGCAATATCTTGAGGCTGTCGCTATGTGGCGCGAGGTACTGCTAAAGTACGCCGATTTGGGCGGGAACTCGAATTCTCCGGCCAGTCGCCGAACGCGATTCCGGCATCGGTGACTGGAGAATCGAGCCCTATACCTTTAAGCAAACCTTTGGTCACCTATCCTAATGATATGCTGTCTGCCTTTTTTTTGACAAAGATCCTGTGTGGTACCTTGGGGCACTTTACAATGTTGAAGGTGTTATAGGTGTTATGTAAAGACAAGCTGTGATTGTCGGTGACTGGTTGTCAAAGATGAGGTGCTGCCTGGTGTATGGACAGCCGAGTTAGTAAACTCCACCATGTGGGAAGGCGGGCGATTAAAAGAGAGGAATATTTGAATAGTTCCCACCGCCGCACCATCATAGCCCTGTAGAATCAGTCTTGGTCGCTGAAGAAGTACCACCCTCCATGCAGAATACCATTAACTATACAGTATCTGTATTTAACCTTTAACTGTGTATCTACTGATATATTCAGACAGTTCTTTAATAGATTTAATCAATGCAGCATTTAGCAGGGAATCCATTCCAAATGGCACAAAAGATTTATGCAAAGTATATCCTTCTAAAATCTCACTGGAGGCTGGCTAATTTCACACATCTGCAGCGGAATTCTCCATCGACGGGATCCTCCAGCCTGCCAGCAGCGCAAGCACACTCACGGGTTTCCCGACAGCGTGGGGGTGGCCACAACGGGAAACCCCATTGGCCGGCTGCGGGAACGGAGAATCCCGCTGCTGGCGGGGGCGCGCACGGAAAACTAGGCTAGCGGACCGGAGAATCCCGCCCAAGACCGACGATATGAATCGTAATTACACGGAACGTTTTTATCGATGGCTGTGAAAATCCTGAGGAGCTCAGGGTTGCTCCATTATCTTCAGGGGTGTTCATTTTGCAGAGACCTTTTTCCGCTTTCCCCGATTTCAGCTGTGAATAATGCTCCATTATTTTACCGTGGGCTCAGTTCAGCCACCGCGCTGCACCCGATGTGGAGCAGGGAGCGACGGGTGAATCCTGGGAGAGTCCCAACTAGGGCTTCTCACTGGGTGCCCGGCTAGTCGGAGGAAACCCGATTCACTACGTTAGGCTCATTTAAATATCCTGCTGCCACATTCACCCGGTGCCCGGGAGTCAACAGCCGGACTTGTGAGGCCTCAAACAGGCACCGTTTAGTACTAGTTTCCACAAGCGTAGACCAGACATGATGGCACCTCGGGGGCAGGGGGTCTCGTAGGCCATTAGAGCCCCCCAGTGGCCAAGGATGGGCAAGGGTGTACCCTGGCACTTCCCCTAGCACCTGGGTACCTTCAAGTGCCACCTGGGCACCTTGGCATCAATTCCTCCCACAGTCCAAAGATGTGCAGGTTAAGTGGGTTCACCATGATAAAATTGGCCCTTGGTGTCCAGGGACGTGAGGTTAGGTGGGGTTGCGGGGATAGAATAGGAGAGTGGGCCTAGATAGGGTGCTCTTTTAGAGCATCGGTGTAGACTTGACAGGCCGAATGGTCTTATTCTGCACCGTAGGGATTCTATGGTTGTTGTTATTGGCTGTTGAAAATATTGTATCCACCTTATTATTCACAATACAAATTAATATTTCTCACAAGATGCTTCTTGTTTCAACTCTGGGATCTGTGGAAGTAGAGGATGATGAAATAAAACTCCTCTGTCTGCTCGCTTATCCCAATGGTACAGGAAATGAGCGTGCAGCCTCAGTTCCATATGGGACCACAGAACTACTCCGAACTTGACATTAATTGACATCAATTTGACAAATGTGTCGGGGATGGGTAAATGTCTCACTGGCCACAGTGAGAGGCACGCTTCTGAACTGGAAATTGAGTTGCGTAACTGGAGCACGGTTTGAGGGAAATTCTCACTGCATCTTGCCTGCGTTGTACCTGACCTGTGATGTAGCAATTGTTCTTGAATTCCATGCGGGCTTTTCAGGTGATCACAGAGATGGCAAACTTAATTTTCACATTCCTTTTTACTTGCAAAGAGCACAAATATTCAGAATGAATTCCAAGAAGAGATGGAGTAGTTTCCTTTCAAGAAAATTACACTCTTAACTTTTCCAGCAGACAGCTCAAGGTTTACCCGCCCCATGTGGGTGGCTGGAAGAATCATTTGGAAGGAAAATAAAGCCTTCTGGCTGATAGTGTGAAATATAGGTACTGGTACTCAGCTGAGCATGTTCAACATATTGTCAATGAAAATTACTTTTCTTCAAATAGTCAACGTCCAGCTGTACTTTTCAAGTGATTTGCTCAGGATGTCTCTGGCAGAACTGATGATATGTTTTTTTAAAACTCAGTTTTCCTTCCTCTGATCCTGGGGTAGAAACACATCCTAGGATATCGAAGTAAACGGCAAAGGGGAGTCCAAGAAGTTCCGAAGACATTGGGCGGGATTTTCCGTTGCCCAACGCTGATATTGTAATCGGCAATCAGGTTGAGAATCCCTGTTTATGACGAAAGGGTACGTCGCACGCCGTTGCCACGGCGTCAGCACGTCACTTGGAGGCCCTCCCCCGATGCTCCATCCCCGATGGGCTGAGTTCCCGACGGCATGGGGCTCGAGTGCTCTCAGTATTTGTGAACCCGGTGTGGCGGCTGCGGACTATGTCCAGCGCTGCCGCAGTCGGGTGGGAGTCGTGCTGCTGGCCGGGGGGGGGGGGGGGGGGGGGCGCTACGTCGAGGGCTGGGGGACTCGTGGGGAGTGGCGAGGAGGTGTCCAGGGGGACTCACTCTGGCAGGCCGGGTCCATGCACGGCTGGCGCCATGTTGTACGGCGCGACCGCTGCACATCGTCGCGGTGTGCATGCGCTGCCACAGACCCGTCAATTCTCCGGCTGCTTATATCGGGAAGGCCAGGTGTTTCAGGTGGTGCGGCCTTCACCGGTCGGAGTACGGTACGGAGGCGCCGACGACTTTTCCGGCGTAAAACGAGACACATCCTCCGTACATAGCTGTGAAATTGGAGAATCCAGCCCATTTATTCAGCATAACAGCAGTATTTATACAGGACCTGGTTACACATCTCAGGGTCCTCACTCCTTTCTGTCAGCTGTTATATTAATGCTGGTTAACTCAGAACCCAATCAGCACTCGGGAACAATCTGCTGGGTGAGTCCCATCCAGGGTTATAACAGGTATGAATCTCTAAGTGCATACAGATCACTCAAGGGGCCATTTCGTGAGTGTTGTCATTCATTTACAAAGGACACAATCTGCTCCTGATGCACGTACATCTGCAGCAAGGCTCACTGAGCACTGAACAGGAGGAGGAAGCCCCAAGTAACTTCCCTACAACAAGACACTCACATCAACCACTGCTTCATCTCACACTCTGACTGAGCTGAACAAACCTCACAAAAGGCAGATATTATTATTTAACCCTTCCAGGTATGGAGGGCATTAGCTATGAGGGGAGGTTGGATAAACTAGGTTAGTTCTCACTGGAATGACAGAGGTTGAGGGGCGACCTGGTAGAAGTCCACAAAGTTATGAGGGCATGGACAGAGTGGATAGTCAGAACCTTATTCCCAGGGTAGAAGAGTCAATTACAAGCGGACATAGGATTAAGGCCTGGTGAGCCACGTATGGCTATTGTATATACTCACTGTTGTTCTATTATTACTATTGTCATCGACATCCACTATTGTATATACTTACTGTTGTTGCTGTTACTGTTGCTGTTGAATTGTTGTGTTGATGCTGCTGTTGGCTCCGCCTGTGGCTCCGCCCATATGAGGGGGTATATAACCGGCCAATCTGAGACAGACTCTCAGTGCGGGAGAAGCTACAGGTTGGCACACATCTAGTTGATTAAAGCCACTGTTCTTTGGTACAAATTGTCTCGACTGAATTGATGGTCATCATAAGGTGCGAGGGGCAAAGTCCAGAGGAGATGTGCGAGGGAAGATTTTTTTCTATAATAATAATACATAGATGATTTGGAGTTGGGGATCAAGGGCAATATGTCCAAGTTTGCAGACGACACTAAGATAAGTGGTAAAGCAAAAAGTGCAGAGGATACTGGAAGTCTGCAGAGGGATTTGGATAGGCTAAGTGAATGGGCTAGGGTCTGGCAAATGGAATACAATGTTGACAAATGTGAGGTTATCCATTTTGGTAGGAATAACAGCAAAAGGGATTATTATTTAAATGATAAAATATTAAAACATGCTGCTGTGCAGAGAGACCTGGGTGTGCTAGTGAATGAGTCACAAAAAGTTGGTTTACAGGTGCAAAAGGTGATTAAGAAGGCAAATGGAATGTTGTCCTTCATTGCTAGAGGGATGGAGTTTAAGACTAGGGAGGTTATGCTGCAATTGTATAAGGTGTTAGTGAGGCCACACCTGGAGTATTGTGTTCAGTTTTGGTCTCCTTACTTGAGAAAGGACGTACTGGCACTGGAGGGTGTGCAGAGGAGATTCACTAGGTTAATCCCAGAGCTGAAGGGGTTGGATTACGAGGAGAGGTTGAGTAGACTGGGACTGTACTCGTTGGAATTTAGAAGGTTGAGGGGGGATCTTATAGAAACATATAAAATTATGAAGGGAATAGATAGGATAGGTGCGGGCAGGTTGTTTCCACTGGTGGGTGAAAGCAGAGCTAGGCGGCATAGCCTCAAAATAAGGGGAAGTAGATTTAGGACTGAGTTTAGGAGGAACCTCTTCACCCAAAGGGTTGTGAATCTATGGAATTCCTTGCCCAGTGAAACAGTAGAGGCTCCTTCATTAAATGTTTTAAGATAAAGATAGATAGTTTTTTGAAGAATAAAGGGATTAAGGGTTATGGTGTTCGGGCCGGAAAGGGGAGCTGAGTCCACAAAAGATCAGCCATGATCTCATTGAATGGTGTAGCAGGCTCGAGGTGCCAGATGGCCTACTCCTGCTCCTAGTTCTTGTGTTCTTATGTTCTTATTGTCACAAGTAGGCTTACATTAACACTGCAACAAAGTTACTGTGAAAAGCCCCTTGTCGCCACATTCCGGCGCCTGTTTGGGTACACAGAGGGAGAATTCAGAATGTCCAAATTACCTAACAGCACGTCTTTCGGGATTTTTGGGAGGAAACCGGAGAGACCAGAGGAAACCCATGCAGACATGGGGAGAAAATGCAGAATCCGCCAGACTTTGAACTTTTTCCGGCATTGGGGTCCTGAACTCGCCGACAAGACTGGCTCCTCACAGATCGGAGCGCTATTTTGAAAGGCTGCTCCAATCTCTATATTTTCAGGACCATCCTGCTTCTACCCCCCCCCCCCCTCCCTCCCCAACCCAAGCTGTGCAGCTCCCCTCAAATCCTACCTCATGCCCTTTCATGGGCATGGCCCCTCCCAGGCCTTGACCCTTGTCACTGCCATCATGACACCCTGACAGCGATCCAAGGCCCTGGAGCTGTGAGGCAGCAATGCTAACCACTGTGCCACCTGTCATAATATACACCAGTATATATACACACCAGCATATTATGGTGCAGACACACACTGATGGACATACAGTGGGACCAATCAACACACACAACACCGCAGCCAATCACCAGTTAGAGCACACGCACTATAAAGACAGGGGGCATCAGAGTTCCCGCTCATTCGAGCTGCAGCTAGCTAGGAGGACAGAGCTCACAGCCTGCAGCACAGACATTCACCATGTGCTGAGTGCATCGACTGGTTAGGACAAGGCAAAGTTCTTTAGTTAAAGCTAGTATCGTGTTAACCCACAGTCAGAGCATGTTACAACAGTTAATGATTCAATAAAATAGTGTTGCACTATTTCAAGTGTTGGTGACCTGTATGTGTTCCACGGATCCAGAGCACCCGACACAACACCACCCAAGTCCTGTTCTCAATTTGGAAAGAGTCATTGCGACATATCTCCAATTATAATATACCTGGTGTTCCTGATTGAGCAGTTATTTTGCACACATTAAACTCCACACCGCCAGGGCCCCAGTTTCGATTCCCGCGTGCGTCACTGTCAGTGCAGAGACTGCACGTTCTCCCCGTGTCTGCGTGGGTTTCTTCGGGTGCTCCGGTTTCCTTCCACAAGTCCCGAAAAACATGCTTGTTAGGCGAATTGGACATTCTGAATTCTTCCTCAGTGTACCTGAACAGGCGCCGGAGTGTGGCGACCAGGGGATTTTCACAGTAACTTCATTGCAGTGTTAATGTAAGCCTATTTGCGACACTAATTAAAGATTATTATTATGATATGCAGTAGTGTAGCTAATGACCAGATAATCCGCTTTTCATGGTGTTGAATTTAACATTGACGAGAACACTCCCTATTCTTCTTCCTGCCACCATGGAATATTTTATTCATGCGGGCAGATGGTGCCTTAGTTTAACATCTCCATTGAATGAGGGGACCTCCGCAATTGCAGCAATCCCTCAGCATAGCTTCAAATGTTGGCCAAGATTGTTGCCCTCAAGTCCTGGAGTGGGACATGAAGCCACAACCTCTGGCTCAGAGGCACAGTGAGCCACTAGATTAACAAAGTGGCCCCAGTTGAACGGACCACAATTCTCCTTCATTCATGTGTCAATTTTGAATCAGTTTGATCCCAAATAGATCTCGCTTACTTGCTGCGCCCAGGAGGATAACAAGGGATGTGTAAGTTTGCCTTTCCCTTTACTGATGTTGCCATTGTCACATTTGCGGCCTTTTCAGTTTTAGTGTAATGTTTTCAGCATCAGCACTTTTCCACTTTTTATGTGGTATTTATGTTCTCTGGTGTCTCATTAAACCACATTCTGTTTTCATTACGGATCTTGAAGATGCTGAACACCAAACGTACTGAGAGCTGCCAATTCAGAGAGAGGTAATGGACCCACGAGCATCATTATAATGTGAGAAATCTATTCCCAATATTGCAGAAGCTGACATGCTTCACACCTTGGTGGCAAAGTAGGAGATTGTACAAATCAGAAAATTGTCTTACATCTGTCTTGGATAATGAGGGACAAGACCATTTTGAGTTCTGCACTGCTGTCCTCCCCCTCCTTCCTACCTCCAAGTCCCTGCTCCCATCCCTTAGACCAGTGTTTATCAAACGATTTTGGGTGAAGCGCCCCAGATTGCGCTCATGCCTGTCCTCTTTCCTTTGGATACCCATGGGCCCCTGGTCTCTTCCATGCGATAGAGGGGCGCCTGGAGTGAAATCCAGAAGCCCCGCCGTCCTCTGTCGCTGACACTCGTGGATTTCCCCCCCGTGTCTGCACCATGCAGTTGAACACCTGCACCATGGAACTTATGCCCTCAGCCATGGAGGTCATGTGCTGAGCCTCGGAGTGGACATCCTGCATCAAGGTCGCCACTGCAGACGCCACCCTCGCAGTGTTGGCCGCGCTGCGTTGGAATGGCGGCATCATCTCCTCGGACAGAAGGCAATGAGACTCCTCCAGTCGGCCTTGCAGTTCGAGGAGGGATGCTGTCACCCCTTCCTGATGCTCGCGACTCTGCCTTTGCAGTCCTAGCAGCCCTAGGATGACTGAACCCAGGGGCACGTCATTAGCCTGGGACTCAGCGGTGTCCTGCGCTCCGGCATCCCTCCGAATGCTGGATCCCTGGGACACACTGCTTCCACCTGCTGTGGGTCTTCAGCTGTGAGGTGGTCTCCAGTGAGTGACCCAGAAGCCTGCCTACTAGTTAATCCCACCTCATATGGGGTGAGGGTGTGTAGCTCTCGCATCACCCTGTGAGGCTGTACCCTCTTACGCTGGTTATTCTCGCTTTTGTCCTGCGGAGAGACAGATGGGGAGATTGTAGGCGGGAGTCCGGCCAGCTCAGATAATTGAGGAGGGTATTCTTGGGACTGGTGCGAGGATGTGAGGAGAATAGTAGACACTGGGCGACGGCCTGGGGATTTGGCACCGGGGAGTAGGAAAGAGGGCCTCGTGACATGTGGGCAACCTGCGAGGTGCCTGTGTGAAGGATCAGCTTCGGAGGTGCACGGGATGGGCGAGGGGGTGCAGCGAGGGACCGGAGGTGACAGACCTATCCTGGCCGTGTGAAGAAGGTCATTCATTGTTTTTAGCATTGCTGCCCTGTCATCTTCTGGAGGGGATTGGCACTGACTAAAGCAGCCATCGCCTTCCAGGTGGGGGTGGTCACCCTGTTGGTGGGATGCTTTCTGGTATACAGGTCCAGGTGATCCCGCCTCGCTGGACTCCATCCAGTAATCTTGCAGCAGGCTTCCTGACAGCCAGCCCCTCAGATTGATCTGGGACAAGTGCTGGGGAGGCATTTAAATTGAGGTCCCCAGAGATTGCAGTGATTAAGGGCGCAATTCAGCAGACTCATGTTAAAGTCATTGAACAGAACATTTAGCAGGACATTTCTTGGCCGTTCAGCTGGCTAGTGGGAAAAGCTCCTCGCAGATCGGGGTGCCATTTTGTCCGGCAGCCCCGATCTTCCCCCGCCACCTTTCAGTCAGCTCAGTGCTCTTTCAATCCTCCCCCCTCATCTCCTGACCTAGGAACCCCCTCACCCCCTTTCTACCTGACAAGGACCCTCAGGGCCTGACCACTGGCATCCAGGAACCCTGGCACCGTTAACCTGGCATCCTAGCAGTGCTTCTGTTATCCTCGTTCCAGGGGGCCAGAATGGCAGTGACAAGGTGCCCGGGTGCCAGGTGGAGAGCCAGGATGGCACACATCTCTGTCCCTGAAAATCAGAGGGACCCCAAAGGCCAATGACCCCCCAAGGCGCCGTCATGACCGATCCACGTTTTCTGGATCAGTAGGAAACATCGCCGGATCCATGCCGGCGCAACAGGGTCACTGAATCGCGTGCTAAGATCAGCTGGAGGTCGCCAAGAGTGGGGCGTGATTCATGTGAAGAAAAAATCTTTAGCTTGTGAGAGTATAATATTTTGTGAGATTTACCCGCCACCGCCACTGGCGGGATTCGAGTCACTCTACTCACCAGAACTGCCATTCTTTGGTAACCATGATGTGGAGATGCCGGCATTGGACTGGGGTGAGCACAGTAAGAAGTCTTACAAAACCAGGTTAAAGTCCAATAGGTTTGTTTCGAATCACTAGCTTTCGGAGCACTGCTCCTTCCTCAGGTGAATGAAGAGGTAGGTTCAAGAAGCATATATATAGCCAGATTCAAAGATGCAAGACTATACTTTCAATGCGAACATTTGCAGGTAATTAAGTCTTTGCAGATCCAGAGAGAGGGGTAATCCCAGGTTAAAGAGGTGTGAATTGTCTCAAGCCAGGACAGTTGGTAGGATTTCGCAAGCCCAGGCCAGATGGTGGGGGATGAATGTAATGCGACATGAATCCAAGGTACCGGTTGAGGCTGTACCTGGGATTACCCCTCTCTCTGGATCTGCAAAGACTTAATTACCTGCAAATGCGCGCATTCAAAGTATCGTCTTGCATCTTTGACTTTGTCTATAGTTTCTTGAATCCACCTAGACTTCTTACTATGATTCCTTGGTAACATTCTGCCTAAAGTCATTGAGGAAGGAAATCGCAAAAACGCATCTGCTTCACTAATTTCCATCAGGTAAGAAAATTAGCCACCATTGCCCAACCTGGCATTTTGTTCATCGACCCACAACAATCTGGTTGACTCCTGACTGGCCTGGCATGACGCCAAGTTGTATTCGCGAGGACTGCAACATTGCTGTTGCGATGGTGCAAATCGCACTCTATTGAATCAATTTCCCCCTGTTCGATGCACAGGATTGGCGAATTTCTCTACTCTGCTTAGCATTAAAGTCCAGCACTTGTTGATTCCAACAAATTAGTTAACACAAAAAGAAGCAGTTTTGCGTTGTCACCCATGTAGGGACGGGTTTAAGACACCACATCATACGGAACAAGACCCTGGGAGATTAAACTGACCAGTCATTACTCAACTTCCTCGATAGAAAATTGTATTTGCCTTGGCGGAGGAGTCTGACGGACAGCACTCCCACGTCTTCTCTTGTGCTTCCTGGTGTATCTCAAAGTCAGGGCACAAGTTACCGTCAATTCTTTTTCAATGATATCGCTGTGGAGATTGAGGACACAAAAGCAGACATGTCCTCGGGGAGGGGGAACAAGAGAATTATTTTAAATGTTGATTGAATTTTAAGTTATCCTGTAAGTAGGACTTCCTAGTTAAGCGCATCCTCATTTCCATCAATCTTGTCTTGCAGCAAAAAGGAATTAATTAACATTTGCTAAGTGGCTGACCAGAAAAGAATGGGCTCTTTGAAATTAAAATTATTCATTGCTTGACCTGCAGTCCGTTATATTTTCAGTGTTGGAAGTCATGAAAATATTTATAAAAGCAGGTTCAGGATTGAAACATATTTGATATTTTGCATCAGTTCCCCTTAGGAAGCATTTAGGAAATTCATTTGCGATTTCAGCCCTGTCAGTACCCTTCAGTACAGTCGTTACAAAGCTTGGATGGGCTCTGGCATTATGCAGCCCCTGTGGATATTGGTTTAATGAATTCTCATTATCGTACATGATTGACACATAATATTCAATTAACATACAAGACAACTGTTGCCAATTCCTGAAAAGTTAGTGATAAGTCTACAGAGAGGACAAAGCAATTCCTTTCTTTTGATCTTTTTAAAACATCCAATTTCAATAGAGCACCTAAAAATATATATTTTTCCCTTTGAACGAGTTATGGTTAGGAATATTAATGCTGAGGATGGATTATAATACTGGTCCGTATCAATGCCCATCAAGTGTTGCCGGCAAGTGGTTGGATGCAGAATATGGCTCCCTCTACAGGCTGGGTTTTGTGGTTTGTCGCAGAAGGGAAATGCGGTGAGCCATTCATAAGTCCATTGGGCTGGATTCTCCGCAGCCTAACGCCAAAATCGCGGCCGACGCCTGGGCGGAGAATCCAGTGTGACGCCGTAATCAGGCCCGGCACCGGTTCGGTGATTCTCCAGGCACCGAAAATCGGCGTCACCGCGTCGCCGAGGGGGCCATTGCCACGCTCAGCAATCCTCTGCTCCCGACCAGCCGAGTTCCCGACGGCGTGGAACTAACCTGCTATTGCCAGTCAGGATGCTCGTGTGGTGGCTGTGGACTCAGTCCGCGGCTGCCCTGGTCGGGGGAGGGCGGATCAGAGACCAGAGGGGCCTTATAGGCGGCCGGGGTTTAATGTGCGGGGTTTGAGGGTCAGGTGCGCAGCCGATCGGGGGGTCTCTTTCTCCAGTCTGGCTTCGTGGTCTGAGTCCACCATGAAGCACTGCGAAAACGCCATGAAAACACCACTGTTTTAACGCTGCCGTGAGGACATAGTGTCAATAATGGAGAATCCAGCCCACTGACTCCAGCAAGAGCGGGAGATCCCCAACTGGTAGAGAATTCCTACCATACCGTATTTGAACAACTCAAGCCAAGTAACATGCAGAGTGAAATTGGCTCCACATTGTTTCAATAACGTCCCTCAACCCCAAGTGCCGCCCTACCAGTGTAGCCTTTTCCATTTCCCCACAGGAGCCAGCCTTTCTGAGCGGGAATGCCCGTTTAGCAAAACAACACACTGGCAATGCTGAAAATCTGAAATTAAGACAGAAAATGCTGGAACGAAGATATAACAACAGGTCATGACGTGCCTTCATCGGTCGGGAAATGTACATCTGTTCACCGCTTGTGTCACACATGGATTTAAAAAGTCATGTTGTGGACTGCACACTCACTTAGGACAATGGTCATTCACAACCGCCGCTGAATCTAATTTGGGCTTGGTCTGATTGGCTGGTCAATTCGGCAAGTTGAAATGAACGTGTGCTGCCATAGACCCATTCTGGGCAAAAATAAAACTGCTCTTAAATTAACAAATCAACAGAAGATGCTGGAAATACTCAACAAGTCCGACAGCATCTGCAGAATGAGAAACAGAGTAAAAATCTCAGGCTGACTTACTCTCTCAAAAGCCATTCACTGGCATAGTGTTAAAATAGAGTCCTGTCAGACAATTAAGTGTAAACTCCTGCAGAACTCCACAGAATTCTGACAGTGCAGAAGAAGACCATTTGGCCCATCAGGTCTGCACTAACCCTCTGAAAGAACACCCTCCCTAGGGTGCACCCTACCGAGGTACACTATCCCCGTAACCCCACCTAACCTCCACATCTTTGGACACTAACGGTCAATTTCTTAGCATGGCCAATCCACCTAACTTGCACATCTTTGAACTGTGGGGGGGAAACCCGAGCACACGGAGGAAACACACGCAGACACGGGGAGAAAGTGTAAACTCCACACAGACAGTCACCCAAGGCCGGGACTGAACCCGTATCCCTAGTGCTGTGAAGCAGCAGTGCTAGCCACTGGCCCATCATGCCGCCCCTGTGGCCTTCTCCAACTCCCTGTTCCAACCTGTTCCATCTTCAATGCTAAGCCAGGCAACATTTCTTCCACAGTTTCTTCTTTTTTCACCTTCTCCCAAATGGGGGTCACCGCAATGCTGGTTGATGACCCTTCTCCATCTCCTTTTGTCAGTCACCCACATCTGTCTCACTGACCACATTTTTCCATCTGATCTTCGGCTTTCCCCGTTTCCCTCCTCCCTTGCAGTCCCATCTCGTTAGTATCCAGTCAATGGTCAAAGACAATGCTAACTTTGTGAGGATTTATCCTGCCGCAGTCTCGTATCAGTAGTGCATTCACATTAGGGGACTGAAGCTTTGGCCACTGAACATCCGAGTTATTCTGATAATTGAGCCCAAAATTCAAAGCCTATCTTTGATGATTGATCAATCAGCCTGATTTATTAGTGGAACTTGGAGGGGTTGGCACTGGACTCTGGAATCCATCCCTCATTAATTCCGCATTACTTTTCGAATGTGGTAGGATGGTGCTATCTGGAATAACATTGGGAAGCTAACCAATGCAATATATGGGTAAATTGAACTGATTTTTCTCTTAATTCACGGGATGTGGGCATTGCTGGCTAGGCTATTTATTGCCCATCCCTAGTTGTCCTCCATTTCAGAGGGCATTTGAGATCTGGGGTCACGTGTAGGTGGGTTCCTTCCATTCGTGAACCAGATGGGTTTTTACAACAATCAACAAAAGTTTTGCGATCATCATTAGACTTTTTAATTCCAGATTCTTATTAAGTTCAAATTTCACCATCTGTCATCGTGAGATTTCAACCCAGATCCCTAGATCCTGCCCTGGGTCTCAGGATTACTAGTCCAGTGACAATATAACTGCGTAATCGCCCCTCTTTATCTTGTTAAATTCTAGGCTTAGCCCTGCATGGGCCTGAAACCATATGACCATAAGACATAGGAGCAGAAGTAGACCACTCAGCCCATCGAGTCTGCTCCACCATTCAATGTGATCTTGCCTGATCGGAGGTGATAATCCTCAACCCCACTTTCCCACCTTATCCCCATAACTCTTGATTCTCTTACTGAGAGTCTTACAAAGTTAAATTCTTTCAATTTTAGAAACGTTTCTGATCCTTGGTGGGAGAGTGGGGTTTATGGGTTCTGCAAGAGCAGGAAATGTGGCAGGTGGGATGACTTAATTAGGCGAGAACAGAAATTTGACTTTAGCACAGGGCTAAATCACTGGCTTTTAAAGCAGACCAAGGCAGGCCAGCAGCACGGTTCAATTCCCGTACCAGCCTCCCCGAACAGGCGCCGGAATGTGGCGACTAGGGGCTTTTCACAGTAACTTCATTTGAAGCCTACTTGTGACAATAAGCGATTTTCATTTCATTTCATTTCATTTCAAAGGTGGGTTCAAAATGAGGGATTAGTTCAGTGGTCCTCTGTGGCAGCTCAAATCTCTTACCCTCCTCTGGCGTTTTCTGATTGCAATACATTTGTAATACATTTGCAGGCCATGAACACTCATTACGTTAAAACATTTTGTGATCATGTCCTACCGTCAAGATAAAGTCAGTGGTGCATGGGAATCGTGTGGCACTTGGTTCACCCTCACTTACAGGTAGGGTAGAACAGTCGGCTTGGTCTAGTTGTGCCTGAGATCAGGAGGGTGATTCTCCGGCCCTGCACTAATCAGTTCACAGCTGGGGAACCTCGCAAGAGGGGCCATAACCTGATTTGCGACAGGGAGAAACTTCATTGAAGCCTACTTGTGACAATAAGCGATTATTATTATTATTTAAATCCACAGCTCCTGGATTCGCTTGGAGCCCGGGACTCAATGGCCATGCCTGCAATACCTCGCCAGGGCGCCGTTGAGTGTTGGTCCACACAAACATGGACCAGGTGTAACAGCACCTTGGGGATCTAGCACAGCATGTGAGAACCCCGGGTGCTCAGGGACAGGCCAGGTTGATACCCTGGAACTCCCCGGCACCTGGGCATCTTGACACGAGGCATTGCACCCTGCCACTCAAGCACCCTGGCAGTGCCACCTTGAAACTGACAGGGTGCCTGCGTGCCGTTGCCAGGATGCCAGCATGGTGGTGCCAGTGTGCCAGGACGATAGTGCCAGGGGTTGGGCCCGGGAGGGGTCTTGCCAATTAGAGGGGTGAAGGAGGGGGGATCCCAGGGTCCTCTGGAACGTTGAGAGGTGATGGGGGGTTTGATAAAATGGGAGGGTCCTGAAGGGGGGAGGGGGAGGCAATCAGGGCTGCGAGTCAAAATGGCGCCCCGATCTGCGAACAGCCATTCCTGCTGGCGAGATCAAATCTCCCTAAGTGTGGCCTCAATGGGGAGGAACTCCTCCCCGAGGCCAGAAAAAATTACAATGCATGGAAGGGAGGGCCAGCCACTTCAGCCAGGTCCCACAGAGTGGCGGGTAAAGCAGTGAATATTAGCATGAACATTCAATAAAGAGTGAACGCAGACAACATGTTTTCTTCCACAAGAAAAAAAACTCCCCTGCGACCATGAAAGCCTATTAACAATGAAGTGTGCCAGTACGTTTATTCACTGGCTACGCAGTCTCCACAAATCACGGATGTTCACACGTGAATGAAGTAAAACCAATTTAAGATGAACTATTTACATGTGGAGTTTTCTGTCCTTTGTGTTCTCAGCAAGCTTAATGTTAATGGTAATGGAGTTGGGCAGGAATGTTATGGCCGTGGTGTTAGAACCTGTGTGGGCAGGTGACTCTCCTTTTAGAACCTGCTGCATTGCCGTCGAAAAGCTTCCCTCTCTGCATGATCGCACATGCCTACCATGCCTGCTGGAGCATTTCGCTTAAATTTCCAACCAAAATGTGCACTGTGCAGCAGACAAACAGATACTCCTCTTGCATGGATTTCTTGGCAACTTTACTCAGAGGATCCCGAAGCATACAGATAGATTCTTCCAAGTGTTAATACCCAGCTGACCAAGAAGAGACATTTCACGAGCAGTAAAATCCACGCTGTGATCTCCCCTAACAGACTCCAATTGATATTGGCAGCCGAATTAATTGAATTGCAATCCATCTGCCAGGCAGCGCAAAAGCTTTACTTAAAAAAAAAAACATTGTGGAAATGGGATTCAACAACAAGGTCCGTATTGAACAAATTGGGACAAATGTCAGATCAGATCAAGTTATCAACACAGCACATTAAATTAAAAGATCTGTCAACAGCTGGAAGTGGAAAGGAAACTGGGTGTTTTTGCAATCTTCAGGAGAGTGCAATTGTGCGACGTGAACATCAGATAGCCTATTGAATAAGCATGTTGTAGCAATTCTACTCCACTTCTTCCATTTCGTTACTTTACGATGTTTTGATGAGAATTCTGAAAATTAAAAAGTAGTTTGTTATGAATAAAAATAAATAAATAATCTTTATTGTCACAAGTAGGCTTACATTAACACTGCAATGAAGTTACTGTGAAAAGCCCCTAGTCGCCACATTCCGGCGCCTGTTCGGGTACACAGAGGGAGAATTCAGAATTCTCAGCTGGTACGGGAATTGAACCCGTGCTGCTGGGCTTGTTCTGCATCACAAACCAGCTGTCTAGCCCACTGAGCTAAACCTAATAAAACGAGTGGTGGCTCAGTTACAACAGGCTGAACTTTCATTCCTGAGGCAGGTAGCGAGCTGGGGAATTTCCTGGTTCGACCTTCCCGCAAAGATAGGATTTTCACTGTGGGGATGCAGGTGCAGCCTGCAATCCAGCCAGCCGACCTGGGAAAAAGGTTCGGAGTCATCTACAGGGGCTGCTGGGTGTGGGGACCAGCTGTTTTAAAGACCCGCCTCAGTGCTGTGGGGCTTTGCCCCAGTTAAAATAAAAACGCCCCTCACGCCACCACACACACCTCATTCCCTACCCATGCCACCTTATGCGCAATCCCTTGACAGCACGCTAGCACAGTGGGTAGCACTGTTGCTTCACAGCGCTGTAGTGATCTGTACATACATCTGCACATCCACCAGGGACTGCAGACAGATGTAATAGCCACAGCATCACTAGAGGGCATCAGAGATGGGTATAAAGGGTCCAGCCTGTCATAATATACATCAGTACATTATGGTGCAATCACACACACACACTGATGGACATGCAGTAGAACCAACCAGCATACATAACACCGCAGCCAAGCACCAGTGAGAGCACAAGCACTATAAAGACAGGGGACAGGAGAGTTCCTGCTCATTTCTAGCAGCAGCCAGCTCGGATGCATCACAGACATTCACCATGTGCTGAGTGCCTCACCATAGCTAGTGATAGGAAAGGGTCCACAGTTAAGCTGGTATTGCTTATACCCACGTTTACAGTATGTTAACATAGTTGAACAGTTAATAAAAAAGCGTTACACCACTTCCAGCATTGTTGGCTTGTTTGTAAACCAGAACACCCAACACGACATGGTACAAGGAGTGGCCGCAATCTAGCACTTGTGAGACCTACCTGCAACTTCTCAGCATTCCGGCATCCTACAGAATGGAGAACATCAACCTGCCGCCGCCGCTCCGCATCGCTGGCAATCTCGGGGTAAATTGGAAGATATTTGAACAGCGCTTCCAGCTCTTCCTCGAGGCCACGGACAGGGAGAATGCATCGGACACCAGGAAGATAGCCCTTCTTCTCTCCACGGCTGGGCAACATGCCATCCACATCTTTAACTCCCTGACATTTGCGGACGACGAGGACAAGACCAAGTACAAGACGGTGCTCCTCAAATTCAACACACACTTCAGTGTTGAAGTCAACGAATGCTTCGAAAGGTACCTGTTCCAGCAGCGCTTGCAGGGTAAGGACGAGCCTTTCCAATCCTATTTAACACATCTCCACATCCTCGCGCAATCCTGCGGCTACGGGCCCACCTCCGACTCCATGATACGCGACCAGATTGTTTTTAGGGTCATGTCGGACACCCTGCATCAGAAGATCCTTAAAGGTAAACAACTAACCCTAGCGACTGCCATCGAGACCTGTGTCCTGCATGAGAATGCCAGCAGCCGGTACTCCTACATACAGGCAGCTGAAACGGCGTGGCAAGGGCCGCATGAGGCGGGTCGGGTCCAAACGATCGAACACCTCCTGGGCCGCCGTCTGGAGGAGGGCGGCCATTTCGCACGCTTTCCGAGGCCTCCCACGCTTGTACGCGCCAAACGAGGGGACGGTGACGTGGAGGAACGCGATGCGCAGGCCCACACCACACAAGACCGTACCGCGATGCGCGGTGGAGGAACGAACGCACTGACATCACGACGTGCGGCAACTGTGGCTCCGCCCACTTAAAGCAATGCCCTGCAAAATCGTGACAGTGCCTACGCTGTGGCAGGCTTGGCCACTATGCTGCCTGCTGTCAAGCAGCCGAGCCTGCCAACTCGCAACGATTTAACCAGCCTCGCAGGAATGTTCGGGCAATCCAACCCACCGTCACCGAGTCCGATCCTGACTTCATGCAGACCAGTGACACCGAGGACAGGGAGCCTTTTCGAGTCGCTGTCATAACCAAGAACAGGCTGTCCCCGAATCGAAAGCTCCAGCCGCTGTTGGTGCACAGCATTGATCCGGACGACGAGTGGTGTGCCACCCTGACGGTCAACTGATCCCAGATCAGATTCCGTCTGGACACTGGTGCTTCCGCCAATCTCCTCGCATGGTCAGCATTTCAAACCCAGGGAGTCAAAACAACAATTCTTCCATCCAATTGCCAACTGGTCAACTATAATGGTAACGTCATCCCCGCCACCGGGTCATGCCATCTCGAGGTGACGCACAACTCGCGAAAAGTCACCCTACCCTTCGAGGTCGTGAGCTCCTCAAAGGACTCCCTGCTAGGCACACAGGCGTGCAAGATCCTCAACCTCGTGCAGCGCGTACATTCCCTCTCTCCAGAGGAAACGCCTGACTTCCAAGATGCGGACTTCAGGGCGCAACTAAGTGCCATCATCACTCAACACCGAGATGTCTTCGAAGGCATGGGCACACTTCCCTACACATACAAAATCCTGCTCAAACAGGACACCACGCCTGTGGTTCATGCACCTCACCGAATCCCAGCACCCCTCAAGGACCGCCTCAAGCAGCAGCTGCAGGACCTCCAGGACCAAGGAGTGCTTTCCAGAGTGACGGAACCCACTGACTGGGTCAGTTCCATGGTATGCGTCAAGAAGCCTTCCGGCGAGCTCCGGATCTGTATCGACCCGAAGGATTTAAATCATAACATCATGCATTACCCTATCCCCAAGCGTGAGGAGATCACGTGCGAGATGGCTCGAGCCAACATATTCACCAAGCTGGATGCATCAAAGGGCTTCTGGCAGATTCAATTGGACAAGTCCAGCAGAAAGCTGTGTACTTTTAACACCCCATTTGGCAGGTACTGCTACAATAGAATGCCATTTGGAATCATATCAGCATCTGAAGTGTTCCACCGCATCATGGAGCAGACGATGGAGGGCATCGAGGGCGTGCGCGTCTATGTCGACGACATCATCATCTGGTCCACCCCGCAGGAGCATATCAGTCGCCTCCAACGCGTTTTTAAGCGAATACGGGACCAAGGCCTGCGCCTCAACAGAGCCAAATGTTCTTTCGGCCAGATCGAACGCAAGTTTTGAGGAGACCACATCTCCCGGTTGGGTGTGCGGCCGGATGCGGACAAGGTGGCAGCCATCACGGCCATGCAGAAGCCGGCGGATAAGAAGGCGGTGCTCCGGTTCTTAGGAATGGTCAACTTCCTAGGAAAGTTCATCCCTAACCTCGCTTCCCACACCACGGCTCTCCGCAACCTAGTTAGGAAGACGACGGACTTCCAGTGGCTTCCCGCCCACCAGCGTGAATGGGAGGAGCTCAAGGTCAAGCTGACCACTGCCCCGGTATTGGCGTTTT
The DNA here is from genome assembly GCF_047496885.1 of Scyliorhinus torazame. Lineage (NCBI taxonomy): Eukaryota > Metazoa > Chordata > Chondrichthyes > Carcharhiniformes > Scyliorhinidae > Scyliorhinus > Scyliorhinus torazame. Next base: position 22,470,744 of record NC_092718.1, on the reverse strand, counting down.
TCGATCCTGCAAGGGAGACGAAAATATCAACGGACGCTAGCCAATCCGGCATAGGGGCGGTGCTCCTGCAACGAGATGACGCATCGTCATGGGCCCCTGTTGCCTATGCGTCACGGGCCATGACCCCCACAGAGCAGCGCTATGTGCAAATCGAGAAGGAGTTCCTAGTCCTGTTGACCAGTGTCAACAAGTTCCATGACTATGTGTGTGGCCTTCCCCAGTTCACTGTGGAGACCGACCATTGCCCGCTGGTCGGCACCATCCAAAAAGACCTCAATGACATGACCCCCTCGCCTACAACGCATTCTGCTCAAGCGCCGGAGATACGATTTCCAGCTCGTGTACACACCGGGTAAGGACCTGATCATAGCCGACGCTCTGTCCAAGGCAGTCACCACTCCGTCCGACCCAGAGGGGTTCGTTTGCCAAGTCGACGCCCATGTGGTCTTCACAGCCGCCAATCTGCCGGCCACGGATGAACGCCTAACCCACATTCGCCGTGAGACTGCGGCTGACTCCTTGCTACAACATGTGATGCGCCACATGACTGACGGATGGCTCAAGGGACAATGCCCGCAGTTCTATAATATTCGAGACGATCTGGCAGTCGTTGATGGCGTCCTCCTGAAGCTGGACCGCATCGTGATCCCACACAGCATGCATCACCTGGTTTTAGAGCAGCTGCACGAGGGCCACCCTGGCGTGGAGAAGTGCCGACGGAGGGCCCGAGAGGCTGTCTACTGGCCTGGCATAAATGAGGCCATTGCCAACACTGTGCTCAATTGCCCCACCTGTCAGCGGTTCCAGCCTACACTGCACATCTTTTAGGTTGTGGGGGTGAAACCCACGCAGACACGGGGAGAATGTGCAAACTCCACATGGACAGTGACCCAGAGCTGGGATCGAACCTGGGACCTTGGCGCCATGAGACCGCAGTGCTAACCACTGGGCCACCGTGCTGCCTTCTTCATTGCACTGTTAATGTAAGCCTACTTGTGATTCTGATAAAGATTATTATTCCAAATGGAAGTCTCCTGTAACATAACAGACTTATGTGCGTCACAATAGTGAGTAGCGACTGTGATTTTGCAGCCACGTTGATGTGTAAATACGTCTGTGCTAGTTCAATTTTACTGAATTTCTGCCCTGCAGAAACTCCAGCAAACAAATGGGGTGAGGAATCCCGGAATCAGATCCTAGCCGCTATTTATAAAGTGCTCCCGAGTCATCCCATCTCAGTAAAAATCCAGCTCCACACCTAAGTGTGGAGTGTGGAGGGCAGCACGGTAGCATAGTGGTTAGCACTATGGCTTCACAGCACCAGGGTCTCAGGTTCAATTCCCGGCTTAGATCACTGTCTGTGCGGAGTCTGCACGTTCTCCCCGTGTGTGCGTGGGTTTCCTCCGGGCGCTCCGGTTTCCTCCCACAAGTCCTGAAAGACGTGCTGTTAGGTAATTTGGACATTCTGAATTCTCCCGCTGTGTACCCGAACAGGCGCCGGAATGTGGCGACTCGGGGCTTTCCACAGTAACTTCATTGCAGTGTTAATGTAAGCCTACTTGTGACAATGAAAAAGATTATTAAAAAGATTATTAGAAGTGTGAATCCACCGATCAAAGTGCCCACTTCACCACCCCTTATTGTTCATGGAGTCATGTTTGAATTATCATTACAATGTTGCAGCCGCTATATTCACTCTGACCTACCTTAGAGATTCCCCCAATCAGTTAGTTAGTGTTCAGACTTCTTTTCTTCCCCTGGTTTACAAGAGCGTACAAATCTCCGTGCCATTACATAAAGTAAAGTCGCCATAGTCCCAGATGACCATAAGCTGCTTTCCCCTTTGAGGGGGAGAGCTGACTGGTGGTGATTTAACCCGAGGATCACCACACCTCAGGCGAGGGGCAAGGTTGAGAAGGTGGGGCCTTCATGAATAACCTCGGCTGGTACGGGAACCCGTACGAATGGCCTTGTTCTACATCACAAACCATCCAACTCAGCAAAATCGGCCTCCATATCTGACTCATTTAGAGTTCATCTGACACCTTTGGTACCAGAACATCCAGACAGACAGTAAAGATGCTTCTTTGGATGCACTCAATGGACTTCTTGTTCACCTCTTGACGACTGTTATGTGGGTTGTTTTTTTAGTCCCAATGTACTTGTCAACAGAATTCCTCTGTCACACTTTGGTAATTTCACTTTTCTTCAGTATAAAATTAAAATAACCTTTAACAGCGATATGTTGTGATTCCTCACTGGCCTATCTATTATGTTGCTGTTGCAATTGATTTTTTAAAAATCGTTTGTCATCTTCAAGGTTTTATCTGACAAACTCCAGTCATGTTCCTTTTGTGCATTTGCAATCCTCAATTTCCAGTTCCAATTGTTTATTTCTTGCTCAGAGTGGACGAGAAAGAAAGGTGCGTAGTTATGTAGCATGTCTCGCAACATTAGAATGTTCAAAAGCATTTTACAGTGAATGAAATAAACTCTTGAAGTGTAGTCAGTGTTGTCCCACAGGAAGCGCAGCAACCATTTTGCACAAGGGAAACTTTCACAAACTGCAGTGCGTGATGACCTGATAACCTGTTTTGGTGCTTTCGATTTTGGGATAAATATATTCGCCAGGCAGGCTCCATGCCTGTTCTGCCGAAAAGGGTCATGGAATCTTTCAAGTCCAACTGTCTCGTAGAATCAGTCAATCGATGCACCCTCTAATTTTTGTTTTGAGTCAGCAGGTGGGTGTTTTACGTTTTTTAATTTTTTTCTTTTGCAGAATGGGAACAACACTGGCAAGTCCAATATTTATTGCCCACTCCTAATCTCCCTTGAGAAGGTGGTGGTGAGCTGCCTTTCTGAACCACTGCAGTCCATGTGGTGTAGGTACACCCTCTGTGCTGTTAGGGAGGGAGTTCCTGGATTTTAACCCGGAGACAGTCAAGGAACGGTGATATATTTCCAAGTCAGGGTGGTGAGTGACTTGGCAGGGAACTTGTAGGTGGTCATGTTCCCAGGTATCTGCTGCCCTTGTCCTTCTAGATGGTGGAGATTGTGGGTTTGGAAGGTACAGCTGACGGAACCTTGATGAGTTGCTGAAGTGCACTCCTTAAAAAGACGCTTACAAGGCAGCACGGTGGGGCAGTGGTTAGCAATGCTGCCTCACGGTGCCGAGGTCCCAGGTTTGATCCCGGCTCTGGGTCACTGTCCATATAGAATTTGCACATTCTCCCCGTGTTTGCGTGCGTTTCGCCCTCACAACCCAAAGATGTGCAGGGTAGGTGGATTGGCCAGGCTAATTTGCCCCTTAATTGGAAAAAATGAATTGGGTACTCTAAAAATTTTTTTTTAAAAGACGCTTACAATAAGGATTTTTTTCCCACCTTACAGGTCACAGCTGCATTTTAGTTTCTTCATCATGAGGCCTGATTAAGTGGCATCCATAGCCTTATTTCAGATTATTTCTTAACAGTTGTGATTTTTAAATTATTTCACAGAGCAGTATGTCCACTGGGCGGCAAGGTGGCACAGTGGTTAGCACTGCTGCCTCACAGCTCCAGGGTCACAGGTTCAATTCTGGCCTCGGGTGACTGTCTGTGTGAAGTCTGCACGTTCTCCCCGTGTCTGCGTGGGTTTCCTCCGGGTGCTCCGGTTTTCTCCCACAGTCCAAAAATGTGCAGGTTAGGTGGATTGGACATGCTAAATTGCCCCTTAGTGTCCAAAGAGTTAGGTGGGGTTACTGGATTACGGGGATAGGATGGAGGCATGGGCTTAAGCAGAGTGCTCTTTCCGAGGGCCGGTGCAGACTTGATGGGCCAAATGGTCTCCTTCTGCAGTTTAAAAGGCGTGGGCTTAAGCAGGGTGCTCTTTCCGAGGGCCAGTGCAGATTTGATGGGCCGAATGGCCTCCTCCTGCACTGTAAATTCTATGATTCGATTGTAGATGGTACACATGGCTGCCATTGTGGGCCTGTGGTGGAGGGAGTGAATATTTGTGGAAGTGGGCTGCTTTGTCCTGGATGGTATCAATCTTGTTGAGTGTTGTTGGAGCTGCACTCATCCAGGCAAGTGGGGCATATTCCATCACACTGCTGATTTGTGCCTTGTTGATGGTGGACAGCCTTTGGGGAGTCAGGAATTCTTTGCAGAATTCGCACCCTCTGATTTGCTCTTGTAGCCACAGTATTTATATGGCTGGTCGGTTCAGTTTCTAGTCAATGGTAAGCCCCCAGAATGTTGAGAGTGGGGGACTCTGCGATACTAATGCCATTGAATGTCAAGGAGAAATGGTTAGATTTTTTCTTCTTCGAGAATGTCAATCCCTGGCACTTCCAGGGCACACCCCTGTCACCGACTACCCAGGTGCTCCAATGGCCTAAGAGACCCCAGACGTGGTTATTACGTTCATGGAGACAACAAGTGATTCCCGCCAGCCTCAGGTAGTGCCGAGGGGGGGTGGGGGGGTGGATAATCCCGGGAGCGGGATTGAACGATCTGGGCATACTTGAATGAGTTTAAAGTGGGCCAGGAACATCATACTCAACCGGCTCCCAGCGGTAACCCCATTTAGGGGTTCTCCCGCTATTATCCGGGAATAGCGGGATGTGCACCGGGCACAACACGGCTGGAAAATTGCTCCCCCTCCATATTTTTTTAAATTAGCAAGCTACTTTCATGAGGACATCATGCCTTTAAGACAGCCTTTTACTGAACACATTTCATGAAAGGAAATGAGTTGTATCAATCAATAACTAACAGCGATTAGACTCAAGTGGACACATTTTAATTTGAAAACATAGCACGAGTTTTCATGTCTTGTTGATCATATTCTGAAGTTTCACACCCACCCCCTGTGTTTGCACTAAGTTAATATCTATCATGGCTGATTTAGAATAAAGGCTGTGATTCATTGCAACGAAGATACAAATGATGTTTGATTATTCACACAGTGATAAATGTAAGAGACCTTCAACAATGAATCATTAACTGGATTTGTGTTGTTTCGGATGTACATCTTTCTTCCCATTTTTATATTTTTTCCGCTTCACAAGCTGTCCTTCACCACTGTATCTCATTATGTTCAGGCTGCTGAATTTGAGGCCATGATAATACCACACGATGGGACATCAGTATGTCCAAACCAAGACAGGCCAAACAGGTGCTCTACTCAGAACTCGGCCAAGGTACCTACGCACACAGGAGCCAAACAAAATGTTTCTAAGACAATCGGCAAGCTTTCGAGAAGGTCTGCTCTATTGACATCAACACCCGGAAAGCTGGGGCGGGATTCTCCGACACCCCCGCCGGGTCGGAGAATCGCTGAGGGCTGGCGTGAATCCCGCCCCTGCCGGTTGCCGAATTCTCTGACACCGGATATTCGGCGAGGGCGGGAATCGCGCCGCGCTGATCGGTGAGCCCCCCCCCCCCCCCCCCCCCCCCCCCGGCAATTCTCAAGCCCGCAATGGGCCGAAGTCCCGCTGCTGGAATGCCTGTCCCGCTGGAGAGAATCAAACCACCTCTCTTCCCGGCGGGACGAGGCGGCACGGGCAGGCTCCGGGGTCCTGGGGACGGGGGGGGGGGGGCACAGGCGATCTGGCCCCGGGGGGGTGCCCCCACGGTGGCCTGGCCCGCGATCGGGGCCCACCGATCCGCGGGTGGGCCTGTCTCGGCCACAGTCTTCACCATGGCCAACGCGGAAGAGCCCCCCCCCCGCGCATGTGCGGGGATGACGTCAGCAGTCGCTGACGCTCCCGCACGTGCGCGGACGTCCGCCGCCCGGCGCAGTCCTTTCGGCCCCGGCTGGCGTGGCGCCAAAGGCCTTCCACGATGGTCAGCGGCGTGCCAACCACTCCGGTGTGCGCCTAGCCCCTCGTGGTGAGGGCTTGGCACCTAAAGGTGCATTGACAGCATCCTTTGTCGCCGGGAAACCCGTGCGTCGGCGTGGGACTGGAATTTCCTTTCGTGAACAGCTGGTAAATCCAGTCCCAGGTAGTTAATAGGAGGAGCCAGAGGCGGAAGCAGTTTCGGGAGGTTCAGTTCAGTTCTGGATCTGTCCGTGAACAGACGAGCTTCTTCTCTACCAGCAGTTTAGTTAAAAAATATTTTTTCGCCCGTGAACAGAACAGAAGTTTCTGCAAAGGCAAGACTCTGCAAGCTGTTTCCTGGAGGATCTCTTTCTCAAAGTGGTTTATCCCAGGCATCTCTTTACAGCAAGTATTCCTGCATCTGCTAACTGTATTTAAAGGTCGATTGTGACCTGAGATGGATGCTGTTAGAGGGGAGAAAAAGATAGCGGTTAGGATTGACTGACTGTATTGTCAGGCATTTTTTAACTGGTAATTGAAAGCTATTTGTGTTTGTAGTGATAAAGTTACTGTATTTTAATATAATATAACCCAATTTGTGGCTGAAATCACTCTTGGAGCGAGGTATCCTTACCTCACAGTCTTACAAATTAAATTAAATATTGGGCTTTCTGTCTAGTATCCTAGCAACCGTTGCAGTCTGGTCTGGGATTGTAATAGCCACTAATGAGATTTAAATCCATGCAGATGCAGGGGCAAATCGGCAGGGGGTCCAAACTTCTCTAGCGTCGCCAGCAGGCGATCCGAGTTCGGCGTCAGAATCGGCTGGGTGTAAATCGCGATTTTGTCATTGTGCGCTATTCTCCGCCCGAGCGCAATTCTCGCTGATGCTGGTGGGAAGCGGAGAATACAGCCCCCAATTGGTTTGGTACTTTGTTTTTGTGTGCACGCTTGCATTGGCGTGTTCTTGCAACTTGCTAACAAAAGAAGTTTCATTTCATAATAAATCCGAATTTATTGAAAGACGCCTGGTTAAAGACTCTTTGATTCTGGGTCTAACAGTAGCAAAAGTACACAATTGGCCATTTTGGTGAGCGAATCAAACACTTACATTTACAGCGTAACCTGTGGGAGCAATGGGGCTGGAGAAATTGTGGTCCTCCCATCTCGGTCATAATAATGGATTGCAGAGAGAGACAGCAAAGGGATTGAGAATATACTCCTCGGAGTTATGAAGAGGAACTTAAAGAACTGATGGTTTTTACTATTAGTGAGAAGGAGATTGAAGAGAAATATCTTTAGAAAATCGTTCGGCCCATCGAGCTTTTGCCAGCTCTTTGAAGAGATATCCATTTAGTTCCGCTCCCCAGCTCTTTCTCCAAAGCCTGATCTCTCCTCAGGGAGAACATTTACATTCTGAAGTGTGCTACATTATTCTCAAGCTCCCTTCGATTCTTTGAAGCAGCATGGAAGCAATGCTGAATGTGATTGCAGGAATGAAATGGAGAGTGATGCAGTGCGCCGAAGATTTATTTCAATCACTTATTGTGATGTACGCTGCAACGATAACTATTCACTGCACAACCTGAAGGGTCACTAGCTATTTTCCCGAAGTCAGCATTTTGTTCCAGGAAACTAATAAGATTGTAATTGAGTGGCTGATATTTTCTGCTCCTTTTTAAAATGCTGTGGATGGCACTGAGGGACGAACCCATGAGTGGTGGCTAAAATCTGGTGCATTGCTTAAATAGCCATTTTCGCTGGGTGAGCTGAGAGAGCGAGATATTGCAGTCAGCATTATTTTAATGCTACAGGCTAACCTATAATGGAGTTATAGAGTGTCTACTTGGCTCAGTGATTACTCTATTGTCTCTCTCTGCCAGAAGCCTTTTATGATTCAAGTCCCACTCAGGTGCCAAGTGCATTACAAGGCTAACAGAGTGTTTTAATGCAGGGGTGCTGCTTTGTTGGAACCCGCATCTTACAGCTAAATTACTAATCTGAGATACCATTCAGTTCAAGTGGACATAAATGATCCTTTTCAATTTACTATAATGAATCAAGAGATGAGGGCAAATTAGAGAAGCCAGCTTGTTCTCCTCAAAGAAGAGAAGTTTGAGATGAGACTTAATACAGGTATTCTAAAACCATGAGGGTTTAGAGAGAGCTGATAGAGAGAAATTGTTTCCTTCGGCAGGACGTTCAAATCTGGAGGACACCGATTAAGGTGGTTGGCGAAGGAACAGAAGGTCACGTGAGGAAAACGTTTTTTTTACAGCTAGAAATCACTGCCCGAGAGGGTGGCCAAAGAAGATTCAGTTGTGGAAACTGGGTAAATGGCTGAAGATTAAAAAAATTGGACGGTTACGAGGAAAGGATAGGGGAGTGGGACTAGTTGATTTATTCAAGCAGACAGCTGGTACAGACTCGACGGGCCATGTGGCCTCCTTCTGTGCTGTAACCTTCCTGCCTCTGTGGTCTAAAGTTGTGTTTGGTTATCAAATTTAAAGCAGTAATAAGGGCAGTGCATTTAACTTCAACATCATGAAATACATGGAGAAATAACACCCAAGAAGGGACAGGTTGGAATCTGCACGAAGTACAGAAACGCTGCACTCATTCCACATAGCAGCTAGGCACTAATGGAGTGGATCTCAAATGGAATCATTGTTGGGGATAGAAATGCCCAGCGAGTATTCAACATTTCGACAGCAGTTTATTCTGATGAGATCTTCATTCTAACTTCAGAAGAAGAATGGAGATAGCGAAGAGGATAGCTGTTGACTCCAGAATGATTTGAATGGCTTGGTTGAGTGGGCAGACATGTGGCAAATGGAATTCAGCCTGGGAAAATGTGAGGTAACGCATTTGGAGAGCGCAAACAAAGCAAGGGAGTATTCAATAAATGCAAAGACATTGAGAGGAGTTGAGGAAGTGAGAGACTTTGGAGTGCATGTCCACACGTCCTTGAGGATGACAAGACAGGTGGACAAGAAAGCATATGGAATGCTCTCCTTTGTTGGGTGAGGTATGGAATATAAAAGCAGGTATGTCAGGATGTATGCATCGCTGGTTAGGCCACAACTGGAGTTCTGTGTACAGATCTGGTCACCACATTACAGGAAGGACATAAATACTCTGGAGAGAGTGCAGAGGAAATTTACAAGTGTTGCCAGGGCTAGAAAATTGCAGTTATGAGGAAAGAATGGATAGGCTAGGATTGTTTTCCTTATAACAGAGGAGGCCAGGGAGTGACTTAATTAAGGGGCCTTGTGGCCATCTAAAATGGCCTTCCGCAAATAGTGATGGGAAATGTTGTCAAGCTTGGGACAGAGACAAGCTGCAGTTTGTATATTTGCAAACTGCAGCCCAGACTTTATGCAGGAACTCACACCTGCTGAAGGCCACTCAAAGGTCTTCCCAGGACAATGGGCTCCAGATAGAAACTAACAATAAGTGGCAGACTCGGCAGCACCTGCTTGCCTTATTTGGGAAGGCCTACGTGCCCTGAACGCTAACGACCATGGTCAACCTGGACCCGCCCAGCCATCAAGGTGCCCGCCCCTAATTGGCCAAGATCGATGAGGGTGAGCAAGACCCTATCGATCCATTGGATCCTCACCTGGGACCACCCAAAAGAGCGAGAAAGATCGGAGGATAAGAAGAACTGCATAGCCAGCATTCGCTCTCTTTTGGACCGGCTCTTGCGCCTGACATCCGACTGCAGCACAGCTACCGACATCGGCCAAGTTGAAGGGCCTGCGACATTTACCGAAGGACGACAATCAAGCACAGTGTGGGAAACCACTGTGTTGCATTGTGTTGTATTATACATGCCTGGCCTTGTCCCGGCTGGATCCGCCTGAGGCTCCTCCCCTCGGGCTCATGTATAAAGGAGGCTAGTCTCCACCTCTGACCCAGTTCGGGACCAGAGGCCAGGAGGCTTGCTGTTTACTGTATTAAAGCCTCAGTTACGTTCATCACTCGTCGTGTGTTTATTGATGGCATATCAATTTAATACACTAAACTTTAAGATGAACTCATCACTCAAGCCTGATCGCCTGGAGCTGGACCCACAGGCAGCCGACGCCACAGAAACATTTGAGCACTGGCTAAGCTGCTTCGAAGCGTACCTCGCATCCTCCACCGACGACTTCACAGACCTCCAGAAAAAGCAGATCCTCCACGCACGGGTGAGCCCAAGAGTTTTTCTTCTCATCAGGGAATGCGGAGGCAATAACGCTGCTGAAGGGACAATACGTGAAGTCCGTTAACGAGGTGTATGCTAGGCACCTCCTTGCCATTAGACGGCAACATCCAGGGGAATCAGTTGCAGAATTCCTGCGTGCTTTGCGTGTACTCTGCCGGAACTGTGATTGCCTGCCGATATCGGCTACCCAGCACACGGAGCTGCTGATCAGGGACGCTTATGTTGCGGGCATGAAATCAAATTATATCTGCCAGCGATTGCTAGAAGGGGGTATACTCGGCTTCCCAGAGACAGTGCAACTCTCAAACTCGCTGGAGGTGTCCTGCCGATACCTCCGACTGCGCGGCACCCTCATGGGCGCAGCCATCATCCGACCCGGGTGCGACGCAAGCCTGTGCCGCGCAGCGGCCTGCCAACGCCGGAGGCCTGAGGTGCTACTTTTGCGGCCAGGGCAGCCACCCCAGACAACACTGCCGTGCACGGAACGCAACTTGCAACGGCTGTGGGAAGACGGGCCACTTTGCAAAAACCTGCCAGGCCCGATCTCCCCCTAAAACTTCCAGGCCCAGCAGCGCTGCCTGCTGCCTGTCGGGGCCGCCCCCAGCTGCTGCGCCACCCGCCATGTGCGACCGTGGGCGCCGCCATCTTCAATTTTGGCAGCCACGTGCGACCCATGGGGGCCGCCATCTTTAACGCATCCTCCAACCGCCACGCGCGACCCACGGGGGACGCCATCGCCGCTGCCACCCGCCACATGTGACCCATGGGGGCCGCCATCTTGGACGCCGTCGCTGATGCCTCCCGCCATGTGCGACTCTTGGGGGCCGCCATCTTGGGACCATTCCACTGCCTCCCGGGAGCCTGGCTCACCCGACCGTACGCTGGCCACCGCTAGCTCCGACCGGCCTACCGACCGCCTTCCGAAGCTCGCCTCCATCACGCTCGACCAGTCCCGGCCGCACCACCTCGCGAAGTCCACGATGACCGTCCGGATCAACGGACACGAGACGGCCTATCTTTTCGACTCTGGGAGCACAGACAGCTTCATACACCCAGATACGGTGAGGCGCTGCTCCCTCCCAATCTTACCCGCGACCCAGAAAATCTCCCTGGCTTCCGGATCCCATGCAGTAGAAATCCGGGGGTACTGTGTCGCGACCCTTACTGTACAAGGCGTAGAGTACGCTAACTTCAAACTCTATGCCTTCCCCATCTCTGTGCTGCCCTATTGCTGGGGCTTGACTTCCAGTGCCACCTCCAGAGCCTTACTTTAAAGTTCGGTGGACCCCTGCCCCCCCTCACCGTCTGTAACCTCGTTACCCTAAAGGTCGACCCACCCTCGCTCTTCGCAAACCTCACCCCGGACTGTAAGCCCGTTGCTTCCAGGAGCAGACGATACAGTGCCCGGGACAGGGCCTTAATCAGGTCGGAGGTCCAGCGACTCCTGCGAGAGGGGATCATTGAGGCTAGTACCAGCCCCTGGAGAGCCCAAGTGGTGGTCGTCAAGACTGGGGAGAAGCACCGGATGGTCATCGATTACAGTCAGATGATCAACCGGTACACGCAGCTCGATGCGTACCCCCTCCCCCACATATCTGATATGGTCAACCAGATTGCGCAGTATCGAGTCTTCTCCACAGTTGACTTGACGCCCAGCTCCCTACCCGCCCGGAGGACCGCCAATACACTGCCTTCGAGGCAGATGGCCGCCTCTACCATTTCTTCAGGATCCGCTTTGGCATCACCAATGGGGTCTCGGTCTTCCAAAGAGAAATGGACCAAATGGTTGACCAGTACGGGCTGCGGGCCACTTTCCCGTACTCAGACAATGTCACCATCTGCGGCCATGACCAGCAGGACCATGACGAGAACCTCCGGCACTTCCTCCACACCGCTAAATTCCTGAACCTCACCTATAATAAAGAAAAATGTGTTTTCCGCACAACCCGCCTCGCCATCCTCGGCTACGTCGTGGAACACGGAGTCCTAGGGCCCGACCCCGACCGCATGCACCCACTCATGGAACTCCCCCTCCCCCAAGGCCTTGAAGAAATGCCTGGGGTTCTTCTCGTACTACGCCCAGTGGGTCCCCAATTATGCGGACAAGGCCCGTCCACTGATCAAATCCACCATTTTTCCCCTGACGGCTGAGGCCCGACTGGCCTTCAATCGCATCAAGGCAGATATTGCCAAAGCCGCGATGCACGCTGTGGACGAGTCCATCCCATTCCAGGTGGAGAGCGATGCATCGGACTTTGCCCTGGCCGCTACACTCAACCAGGCGGGCATGTCCGTGGCACTCTTCTCCCGTACCCTCCATGCTTCCGAAATTCGACATTCCTCTGTCGAAACGGAAGCCCAGCCATCGTAGAAGCTGTGCGACATTGGAGGTATTACCTGGCCGGCAGGCGATTCACTCTCCTCACTGACCAACGGTCGGTTGCCTTCATGTTCAATAACACACAGCGGGGCAAGATCAGGAATAACAAGATTCTGAGGTGGAGGATCGAGCTCTCCACCTACAACTATGATATCTTGTATTGACCTGGGCAGCTCAATGAGCCCCCAGATGCCCTGTCCCGCGGTACATGTGCCAGCGCACAAGCAGACCGACTCCGAGCCCTCCACAATGACCTCTGTCCCCTGGGGGTCACCCATTTGTTTCTCTTCATCAAGGCTCGCAACCTGCCTTACTCCATTGAGGCAGTCAGGACCGTGACCAGGTACTGCCAGGTCTGCACGGAGTGCAAACCGCACGTCTATCGGCCAGACAGAGCACACCTGGTAACGGCCTCTTGCCCCTTTGAGCGCCTCAGCATCGACTTCAGAGGGCCCCTCCCCTCCACTGACCGTAATGTGTACTTCCTCAACATTGTTGACGAATACTCAAGATTCCCCTTTGCCATCCCGTGCCCTGACATGACCTCTGCCACCGTCATCAAGGCCCTGCACAGTCTTTTCACCCTATTCGGGTTCCCCGCCTACATCCATAGTGGTCGGGGATCCTCCTTCATGAGCGACGAGTTGCGTCAGTTCCTGCTCAGCAAGGACATCGCCACCAGCAGGGCGACCAGCTATAACCCCCGGGGCAACGGACAGGTAGAGAGGGAGAACGCGATGTCTGGAAGGCCGTCCTCCTGGCCCTACGGTCTAGGAGCCTCACAGTCTCCCGCTGGCAGGAGGTCCTCTCCAACACGCTCCACTCCATCCGGTCGCTCCTGTGCACTGCCACCAATGAGACTCCTCACGAGCGTATGTTTCCCTTCCCCAGGAAGTCCACCTCCGGGGTCTCGCTCCCGTCCTGGCTGACAGTCCCAGGGCCCGTAATCCTCCGGAAGCATGCGAGGAGCCATCAATCCATCCCCCTCGTTGAGAAAGTCCTGCTCCTCCATACCAATCCACAATATGCCTACGTGGCACACCAGGACGGGCGACAGGACACAGTCTCCCTTCGGGATTTGGCACTGGCAGGCTCCCCAGCGACCATCACCACCACCACCCCCGACCCTACACCATCTTTCCCCACCCCTGCCCACCTACCTCACGAACTAGCACCCGCAGGCCCACCGGCGACATTCACCGCCACTTCCGCCCATACACCGCCCCCCCCTTCACCGACTCAACAACTGGGTGAAGAAGAGGACAACACGCTCCCAGACGCGCAGGTCACGACACCAGTGCCCACACCACAGCCGGGACTGAGGCGATCACGGCGGAAGGTCAAGGCCCCCGACAGACTTGACCTCTAAGACCACTTCACCCCCGCCAGACTCTTTTTTAAATAGGGGGTGAATGTGGTAAACCACTGTGTTGCATTGTGTTGTGTTGTACATGTCTGGGCTTGTCCCGGTTGGCTCCGCCTGTGGCTCCTCCCCTCGGGCTCATGTATAAAGGTGGTCAGTCTCCACCTCTGCCCCAGTTCGGGATCAGAGGTCAGGAGGCTAACTGTTTAGTGTATTAAAGCCTCAGTTACATTCATCACTCGTTGTGTGTTTATTGAAGGCATATCACACAGACAACCTACCCGAGTTCCAGCCACCAGAAGTTAGGAAACAGATAAGGCCATATCAACCCTCTACCTGCCGGTCATCTGGATGTTAAGTTAAGGTTGTTTAAGTGTGATAGTTATAGTCTTAGTGTGCATGAACGCATGATCACTTAAGTAAACAATTTAGTGTCTAATAAATAAACTGTGATTGAACTAAAATACTTGTGTGATTATTTGTCCACCATACGGGTTAAAACACACACTGTGGTTATAAAAGAGAACAACCTAGACAGGAGTGGGGGTGGGGGGGGGGGGGGGGTTCTGTTACTTTGTATCCAATTTTCAGGTTAAAAGGGTCTAAATTGAGGGTCCCAAGTGAGAGCCACCTATTGTGTGACTGCTCAGCACATCGTCGACACCAGATCTAATCTGTACATCTAAATGAGTGTTTTTTTGAAAATATTTTAAATATTTAAATATTAAGTATTGACCGTAACTTCCTTATTTTTGTGCTCAATACTCGATTTAGAAAGCCCAGGATCCTTTTTGCCTTATTAATGGCTTTCTCGATCTGCCCTGCCACCTTCAGCGATTTGTGCATTTATATACCCCCAGGTCCGCCATCTGTGGCTCAGTTGGTATTAATCCTGCCTCTGAGTCACAAGATTGCACATTGAGTTCAGAGCACACAATCCACGTTGATGCCACCCCTCAGCAGATCAGAACGGATCAGGGAGACAGGTAAAATGAAAGTTCTGTCAAATTTCAATGCCCTTCTTTTTTTGGGAAAATATTTTTATTGAACCTTTTGATATATCTTCACCGTGGGTCCATCCCAGTCAATTTTATGACTCTTTTTCGCCCACTCCTAGACCCTCTCCTTCCTTTCGTAGCTGTGAAAGTGCATAATCACCGCTCGCTGTGGCTCAATCGACAGTGGTTTCCGTCGGAGCGCCCAATGTGCTCCAGCGAACTCCGAAGGGGCGAACACCTCATCCCCTCCCACCAGCCGAGATAACACCTCCGAGAAATACTCAGTTGGCTTCGAGCCCTCTATTCCCTCCTGTAGCCCCACCATCCCCGTTTCAACCGCCTCGATCTGTTCTCAAGATCGTCCAATCTTAACCTCAGACCTTTGTTGCTCTCCACCATGAGCACCAAATCCGCTTCCAATGAGGCAAACCGGCCCTCATGGTGTGACAAGGCTTTCTCCACGTGCTTCAATGTCTCTGATGCACTATCAATTACGACGAGACGAGAGTAGAGAGTAATCGAGGCTTTATTACACAGAGATGTGTGGCCTCCTACAGCTGCTGCCGAAATGGCTGCAGTTCGGAGAGCACACACATTTATACTCCGCCTACTGGGCGTAGCCAGCCGGCAGGGATCTACCCCCGTACCTGTAGTACAAGGGCCTCACCGTAATACCCTCGTATGCAGAGCAGTATATACAATATAATACAACAGTGGTGACTACCACATTCACCCCCTGTTAAAAATGAGTCCAGCGGGGGGGGTGGAAAACTATTTACATACAAGTTGTCATTAAAATTTCAGAGAAGGTTACAAATTTAGACGGTTGGGCGCCTTGATCCGTCGTTGAGAGCGCCGCAGTGCTGGTGGCAAGTCAGGTGTCGGCTCGGTCGTCGGTGACTCCGGGAGCGTGTCGACATCCTCTTCATCCCCGGGGGGGGGGGCCCAAGGGGAGGATGGATTGTCCTGGAGCGTGGGGTGCGCTGGGGGAAGGGAGGGTGGCGCCGGGGCTGAGGGGGGGTGGGGGGGGGGGGGGGACCCAGTTGGTGCCAGGTCCCTGAGGGAGACTGTGTCTTGGCGGCCGTCGGGGTACATAGGCGTACTGTGGGTTTGCGTGGAGTAGCTGTATCCTCACAACCAACGGGTCCACCTTGTGGAGCCGTACGTGCTTGCGGAGGAGAACGGGTCCTGGAGCGAAACCCCGGAGGTGGACTTCCTGGGAAAGGCAAAGAGACGTTCATGGGGGGGTTTCGTTAATCGCCGTGCACAGGAGCGACCAAATGGAGTGAAGTG
This sequence comes from Scyliorhinus torazame, assembly GCF_047496885.1. Lineage (NCBI taxonomy): Eukaryota > Metazoa > Chordata > Chondrichthyes > Carcharhiniformes > Scyliorhinidae > Scyliorhinus > Scyliorhinus torazame. The sequence continues at coordinate 22,454,697 of NC_092718.1, read as the reverse complement.
TGTCGGGGAGGCCCTCCTGCCAGCGGGAGGCTGGGAGATTTCTCGACCGTAGGGCCAGCTGGACAGCCTTCCAGACCGGCTTTGATGACGGTGGCAGGCGTCATATCGGGGCATGGGATGGCGAAGGGGAATCTGGAATATTCGTCGGCCACATTGAGAAAATACGTGTTGCGGTCGGTGGAGGGGAGGGGCCCTTTGAAGTCCACGCTGAGGCGTTCAAAGGGGTGGGCGGCCTTCACCAGGCGCGCACGGTCTGGCTGGTAGAAGTGCGGTTTACACTCCGCGCAGACCTGGCAGCCTCTGGTGACAGCCCTGACTTCCTCGATGGAGTAGGGCAGATTGCGTTCCTTAATGAAGTGAATCTATGTGTGGAGCCAGAGGAAATGGGCGAGGTACTAAATGAATACTTTGCATCAGTATTCACCAAAGAGAAGGAATTGGTAGATGTTGAGTCTGGAGAAGGGAGTGTAGATAGCCTGGGTCACATTGTGATCCAAAAAGACGAGGTGTTGGGTGTCTTAAAAAATATTAAGGTAGATAAGTCCCCAGGGCCTGGTGGGATCTACCCCAGAATACTGAAGGAGGCTGGAAAGGAAATTGCTGAGGCCTTGACAGAAATCTTTGGTCCTCACTGTCTTCAGGTAATGTCCCGGAGGACTGGAGAATAGCCAATGTTGTTCCTCTGTTTAAGAAGGGTAGCAAGGATAATCCAGGGAACTACAGGCCGGTGAGCCTTACTTCAGTGGTAGGGAAATTACTGGAGAGAATTCTTCGAGACAGGATTTACTCCCATTTGGAAGCAAATGGACGTATTAGTGAGAGGCAGCATGGTTTTGTGAAGGGGAGGTCGTGTCTCACTAACTTGATAGAGTTTTTCGAGGAGGTCACTAAGATGATTGATGCAGGTAGGGCAGTGGATGTTGTCTATATGGACTTCAGTAAGGCCTTTGACAAGGTCCCTCATGGTAGACTAGTACAAAAGGTGAAGTCACACGGGATTAGGGTGAGCTGGCAAGGTGGATACAGAACTGGCTAGGTCATAGAAGGCAGAGAGTAGCAATGGAAGGATGCTTTTCTAATTGGAGGGCTGTGACCAGTGGTGTTCCGCAGGGATCAGTGCTGGGACCTTTGCTCTTTGTAGTATATGTAAATGATTTGGAGGAAAATGTAACTGGTCTGATTAGTAAGTTTGCAGACGACACAAAGGTTAGTGGAATTGCAGAGAGCGATGAGGACTGTCAGAGGATACAGCAGGATTTAGATTGTTTGGAGACTTGGGCGAAGAGATGGCAGATGGAGTTTAATCCGGACAAATGTGAGGTAATGCATTTTGGAAGGTCTAATGCAGGTAGGGAATATATAGTGAATGGTAGAACCCTCAAGAGTATTGAAAGTCAGAGAGATCTAGGTGTACAGGTCCACAGGTCACTGAAAGGGGCAACACAGGTGGAGAATGTAATCAAGAAGGCATACGGCATGCTTGCCTTCATTGGCCGGGGCATTGAGTATAAGAATTGGCAAGTCATGTTGCTGCTGTCTAGAACCTTAGTTAGGCCACGCTTGGAGTATAGTGTTCAATTCTGGTCGCCACACTACCAGAAAGATGTGGAGGCTTTAGAGAGGGTGCAGAAGAGATTTACCAGAATGTTGCCTGGTATGGAGGGCATTAGCTATGAGGAGCGGTTGAATAAACTCGGTTTGTTCTCACTGGAACGATGGAGGTTGAGGGGCGACCTGATAGAGGTGTACAAAATTATGAGGGGCATAGACAGAGTGGATAGTCAGAGGCTTTTCCCCAGGGTAGAGGGATCAATTACTAGGGGCATAGGTTTAAGGTGAGAGGGGCAAGGTTTAGAGTAGATGTACGAGGCAAGTTTTTTACACAGAGGGTAGTGGGTGCCTGGAACTCGCTACCGGAGGAGGTGGTGGAAGCAGGGACGATAGAGACATTTAAGGGGCATCTTGACAAATACATCAATAGGATGGGAATAGAGGGATACGGACCCAGGAATGTAGAAGATTGTAGTTTAGTCGGGCAGCATGGTCGGCACGGGCTTGGAGGGCCGAAGGGCCTGTTCCTGTGCTGTACATTTCTTTGTTCTTTTATAAAAGTGGGTGACCCCTGGGTGACAGAGATCGTCGTGCAGGGTCCGGAGTTGGTCAACTTGTGCGCTGGCACATGTACCTCGGGACAGTGCATCGGGGGGCTCGTTGAGCTTACCGGGGCGATACAAAATCTCGTAATTGAAGGTGGAGAGCTCGATCCTCCACCGCAGGATCTTATCATTTTTGATCTTACCCCGCTGTGTGTTGTTAAACATGAAGGCAACCGACCGTTGGTCAGTGAGGAGAGTGAATCTCCTGCCGGCCAGGTAATGCCTCCAGTGCGGCACAGCTTCAACGATAGCTTGGGCCTCCTTTTCGACGGAGGAGTGCCGAATTTCGGATGCATGTAGGGTGCGGGAAAAGAATGCCATGGGCCTACCTGCCTGGTTGAGGGTGGCAGCCAGAGCGACGTCTGATGCATCACTCTCGACTTGGAAGGGGAGTGTCTCGTCGACCGCGTGCATCGCGGCCTTGGCGATGTCGGCCTTGATACGGTCGAAGGCCTGGTGAGCCTCGGCCGTCAGTGGGAAACCAGTGGAGTGGATGAGTGGGCGGGCCTCATAGTTAGGGACCCACTGGGTGTAGTACGAAAAGAACCCCAGGCATCGTTTGAGGGCCTTGGGGCAGTGTGGAAGGGGGAGATCCATGAGGGGGCGCATGCGATCGGGGTCGGGCCTAGAACTCCGTTCTGAACCACATAGCCGAGGATGGCTAATCGGTTTGTGCTGAACACACACTTCTCCTTGTTGTAGGTTAGGTTGAGGAGTTTGGCGGTGTGGAGAAATTTGGAAAGGTTAGCGTCGTGGTCCTGCTGGTCGTGGCCGCAGATGGTGACGTTATCCAGGTACGGGAAAGTGGCCCGCAGTCCGTACCGGTCAACCATACGGTCCATCTCCCGTTGGAAGACCGAGACCCCGTTAGTGACGCCAAAGGGAACCCTAAGGAAATGGTAACGGTGGCTGTCCGCTTCAAGAACGGTGTACGGGTGGTCCGCCTTACGAATGGGGAGCTGGTGGTAGGCAGATTTCAGGTCCACTGTCGAGAAGACCTGGTACTGTGCAATCTGATTGACCATATCAGATATGCGTGGGAGGGGGTACGCGTCGAGCTGCGTGTACCGATTGATGGTCTGACTGTAGTCAACGACCATCCTGTTTTTCTCCCCCGTTTTCACCACTACCACTTGGGCTCTCCAGGGGCTGTTGCTGGCCTCGATGATACCTTCCCGCAGCAGCCGCTGGACCTCAGACCTGATGAAGGTCCTGTCCTGAGCGCTGTACCGTCTGCTCCTGGTGACAACGGGTTTGCAATCCGGGGTGAGGTTAGTAAACAGAGAAGGCGGGTCGACCTTAAGGGTCGTGAGGCCGCATACAGTGAGGGGTGGTAGGGGCCTGCCAAATTTCAGGGTTTGGCTCTGGAGGTTGCCCTGGAAGTCCAGGCCGAGTAGCAAGGCAGCGCAGAGGTTGGGGAGGACGTAGAGCCGGAAGCCGATCGGTTCTCCTCCCAGGCCCGCCCAGGAGTAAGGAAACAGGGGACAGCGCTATGCTCCCAGAAATGACAGGACTCGAGCCAGCACCATCACCACCGCTCGGCCTGAGACGATCGGAAAGGACGACCAGGGCACCCACCCGGCTCATCGAATCGCTTTAAGTCATGTCCATTTTTCAGTAGCCCAGTAAAAGCGGCATTATTGTATATAGTTTATACTTATGGCACAAGACCGACCCTGTAAACCCCTACCACCATGCGACCCACCATCCCGCCGGGTTCCTTTTTAACAAGGGGTGAATGTGGTGGTATGTATTAGGGGTAATACGGTACACCATGATGCCGACAGGCTATTTGTAGATAGATACTGGGTCCTGATAGGATCTGCCGTCTACTTGGCTCCACCCAGAAATGCCGGAATAAGAACCCAGGTTTCTCCCAGCAGCTGCATTCTGTAACCGAGCTGCTGGGGAACAAGTTCTGCTCAATAAAGCCTTGATTGATGTTACCTCTACCTGCCTTGCGCCATATTGATGGTCCTACAATGTTGAACTCTATGCCCTGGATGGTGAGGGTGCCGATGCAGTACCCCCGGATTGCCATGGAGTGGGATCCGGAGGCCAGGGGGATTCTTTGGTTAATGGGGTGTACCGCGAGGGAGCAGCGCCTTACCGTATCGGGGTGGATAGTGCTCTCAGTGCTCCCAGAGTCCAGAAGGCAGGATATCTGATGCCCATCGACCTTCACCTTTGTCGACGCGGTTGCGAGGTTGTGCGGTTGGGAATGGTCGATCGTGACGGAGGCGAGACGTGGCTGGTCGTCGGTGGTTGCAGGCGATGAGTGGCCTGATGAGGTGCCTGATGGGCAGGGGTCCTGAGGTGGGGAAGATGGCGGCGCCCATGGGCCGCACATGTCCTGAGGCGGGCAAGATGGTGGCGCACTCGGGCCGCACATGACCTGGGGCAGGCAAGATGGCTCCGCCCATTGGTTGTGAGGCAAGCAAGCAAGCAAGATGGCGGTGCCCACAGGCCACATGTGTTGTGAGGGGAGAGGATGGCCACATGTGGTCTGAGGCGAGGAAGATGGCGGTGCCCACTGGTCGCACGCGGGGGGTGCAGGGACAATAGCGGCGATTGAGCGAGCCTGGCACACTGCAGCGAAATGTCCTTTCTTGCCGCAGGCCTTGCAGAGCGTGGGGTTGGCTGGGGGCGGTCGCTGATGGGGTCCGTGATGGGGTGGCCGCTGGCGGGGTCCACGATGCCCAGGAGGGGTGGGCCGTGCGGGCGGGGGCATACCCCTCGACGTTGCGTGAGGCGACTGAGCGAGAGCGCTAGTTTCTTGGTCGCTGCGAGGTCAAGCGTAGCCCATTCTAAGAGGCGCTGGCGGATGTAGGCCGACCCTATGCCCATAATGAACGCATCTCTCATCAGCAGGTTAGAATGTTCAATGGCCGAAATGGCCTGGCAATCATAGTCTCTCACCAGGGCACGCCAGAAATCTTCCACAGACTCACCGGGAAGTTGGTGCCGCGTGGACAGCAGGTGCCTGGCGTAGATCTTGTTGGTCTGCTGAGTGTAGTTCTCTTTCAGTAGCGCCATGGCCTCTGTGTAGGTAGGCGCGTCCTGGATGAGGGGAAAGACATCGGAGCTCAGCCGCGTGTACAGAATCTGGAGCTTCTGTGCTTCTGGGATTGGGTCTGTCGCAGATCCGATGTATGCTTCAAAGCAAGCTAGCCAATGTGCAAAGTCCTTTTTGGCGTTGTCTGCTTGAGGGTGCAGCTGCAAGCGATCCGGCTTGATGCGGAGATCCATCTTTGTAAAATCTCTGTTTAATAAATTGATGCACTATCAATTACGACGAGAAGAGAGTAGAGAGTAATCGAGGCTTTATTACACAGAAATGTGTGGCCTCCTACAGCTGCTGCCAAAATGGCTGCAGTTCGGAGAGCACACACATTTATACTCCACCTACTGGGCGGAGCCAGCAGGCAGGGATTTACCCCCGTACCTGTAGTACAGGGGCCTTACCATACTACCCTCGTATGCAGTGCAGTATATACAATATAATACAACAGTGGTGACTACCACAGTCCCACCTTGCGCTTTCACCATATTCAAGGCCTTTGCAAGCTGTTCGCGATTCGGGCCCAGAGCCTCCTCAACAACTGCTGTAAATGATTCCTTTATCTCCTTGCCTTAAGATTCAGACTGCCTTTCCGTCTGCTTGCCAAATTTTTCCAGCTCCTGTGCCATCACCCCAGCCAGCGACTCTAATGTAATGGGCACGGCAGCCATCTTCCCTCCTTCAGGTTCTTTCGATGGGCTACAATCCTGGGCCTTCTCGCATTGCGCTTCTTCATCAATGTTTTTGACATGTCTCCATCGGTTGAAAGTTCTCCAACTCAACTAACTGGGTTTGGATGCCAAAATCTCCCCAAAAAACAGGGAAAAGGGATAAAAAATAAAGACCCTGTCGGGATTCACCTTTTGTGTGTCTTGCTCTTAAATGATGTCACCGGAAGTCCCCTGCAAAGCCTTTCTCACAGTGTCCAAAGCTGACCACATGTTTTCACCCAATTATTGATTCCAGAGCCCAGTAGTAAAGGAATACGGTGATTTTCAGGACAAGGGAGCTCGGACATTGGGGTTGAAGATGAATTGGTGAATTCAGTCAGTGCAATGTAGTGTTTCTGATTTTCAGAGTTTGTAGTTTCTTTCTATATTTGTCCTTCAGTAATGTTAAAGAATGACATGGATTTTTTCTGGATTAAAGGTACTATATATAAATACAAATTATTGTTCAGATAATCGAGTAGCCTTTTACAATTTCCGTGTCTGAGAAAGATCAACCCCATTTCGCCCTCGCTTTCTAATTGGTTGATTATTAGATCTGCTGTCAACCTGCTTGACATGGGTGATGATAAAATTTCTAATCTTGATTATCAGATTCTTCACCTTTCAAGTCGCTTCGCTGCATCTATCTAATTACATCAAGCCTGTAATACCACTTAATCGTCTGATTGCTCATGGTCACATTGTTGTCTTTCAATTGAACATCGATCGTAGCTCTGTCCTTTCACTTTAATGATAATTTTCAATGGTTTAGCTAGGTCAAGACAGCCATCAAATGAACCATTGCAATGAAATGATACTTGTGCACGGAATCCACAAGCACATTTGTCCTGTGACAACTAAACCAAAAGAGGCCACTCTCCACAGCATTCATTCAGTCGTTCATGCTTTAAAAGAAAAGAAATGTTATGGGCTGGACTCTTCCGCCCCGCCTGTTGCAAGATCGCCATGGGCAGGACACGGACCATGTATAGGTCCATTGACATCGGACAGGAACTTCCATTCGCCGGGCGGGTGCGGCCGGAGAATCCCGTGCAAATGCTGTAATCCAAAAACATGGTCAATGAAGTATTTTTAAAGGAAGAAAGAGAGATAGAGGGGCAGAGACGTTTGCGGAGGGAAGTCCAGAGTTAGGGCCTTACCAGCTGATAGCATGGTCTCTCGTGAATCCCAAAGCCTCAGGTACCTTGGGAATCTGCACATTACTGTGAGGCTTACTGCCTCGCTCTAATATGTAGATTTGCTAAACAGCGACCCCGCTCATTGCGAGCCGGATTTACCTTGCAATGTCTTGCGAGATTGCATTGATTATCGTGAGGTGTTGCCAGCCTGGTAGATTCCGGGTGCGGGGCCTCCCAGCTTTCCACGGCCACACTGCGCCTCATCGAGCAGCTTTTCCAGCGCAATGTGGCCAGAGGATCGTGCCCTAAGTGTGGGCTAAACTGGTGAGAAACTCCCCAGGGCCCCCAAAAATGATGAAATGTCATTGAATAGCGGTGGGGAACTCTCCGACAGAGCCGACGGGAAACTCCCTGGAAAACCCGCCACAAATGAACTTAGAAATGTTTCCAGAGAATCGCGCCCTAAATGCCTACACTGACACTGAATTGCGTGAGCTCTACAGCCCCGAAGTGGAGCTGGTCCCTGAGCGATTCAGGGCATCCTAATGAGCTAGCATTGGAGAGCCTGACAAGCAGAAGCTGCATATAGGCACTCCACCCCCCCACGCTCCCTTATCCCAGCCAAGAACATGGTACTGGTTGTGCTGGGGCCCGCCCATCGCATTGATGGGGCCAAAGGGTACCTGGGGAGGCGGGCTGGGGAGGCACCTGTGGTGCTATGTTCACAGTGGGTAGTTGGCGGCGTGCGCAGCTGCATGGCTGCAGAAATGGTGGTCCATGCACCCCCCCACCCCGGGCCCTGGCAGAATCCCCACCGGCCAGTGGCACAACTCCCAGCACACTATAGCAATGTTGGACACTTTTCGTACCCACTCTCTCTCCCAACGCCTGATTCCCGATTTTTTTTTTATAAACAATTTTATTGAGGTCTTGTTGGCATTGTAAACAGTTACAGTGTACAGCAATGTGCAAATATCAACACAAAGCAGACACATAGTGCAAAAGACCACTCCTCTCTCAATATCAGTACCTGACTATTTATCCCTCCTATTCTACTCTAATCTACCCCCCCCCCCCTCCCCCTGCTGACATTTAATTCCCCGCGAAGAAGTCAATGAATGGTTGCCACCTTCGGGTGAACCCTAATACAGATCCTCTTAAGGCGAACTTAATTTTTTCCAGCCCTAAAAAGCTCGACATGTCCAAGAGCCATGCTTCGGTCTTTGGGGGCTTTGAGTCCCTCCAAGCCAGCAATATACGTCGCCGGGCTTCCAGGGAAGCAAAGGCCAAGACGTCGGCCTCCCTCTCCTCCGAGACCTCAAACATTGCCACCACTGGACTCATCACCACCCTAGTTTTCAGTACCTGGGACATGACGTCCGCAAATCCCTCCCAGTATCTCCTAAGTTTTGGGCATGCCCAGAACATGTGGACATGATTCGCAGGCCCTCCCGCACACCTAGCGCATTTATCCTCCACCCCAAAAAATTTACTCATCCGGGCCACCGTCATGTGGGCCCGGTGGACGACCTTGAACTGAATCAGGCTGAGCCTAGCGCATGTTGCAGTTGAATTTACCCTACTCAGGGCTTCTGCCCAGACCCCCTCCTCCATCTCCTCGCCGAGTTCCTCCTCCCACTTGAGCTTCAGTTCCTCTGTCTGGGACTCCTCCCCTTTCATAAATTCACGGTAAATATCCGAGAGTTTCCCCTCTCCTACCTCTCCCCTAGAGACTACTCTGTCCTGGATCCCATTTGGCGGGAGGCGTGGGAAGGATGCGACCTGTCTACGTATGAAGTCACGCGCTTGCAAGTACCGAAAGTCATTCCCTCTGACTAGTCCGAATTTCTCCTCCAAGGCCCTCATACTCGAGAAGCTTCCCCCCCAAGAACACATCGCCCATCCTTCCCACCCCCGCCCGTCGCCACGCTCGGAATCCACTGTCCATACTCCCAGGGGCGAATCGGTGGTTGTCGCATGTTGGAGACCAGACCGATGCTCCCACCTCCCCTACATGCCTCCTCCACTGGCCCCAGATCCGCAGGGCTGCCACCACTACCGGGCTGGTGGAGTACCTGGCCGGCGGGAGCGGAAGGGGGGCCGTGACCAGGGCTGCCAAACTGGTGCCCCTGCACGAAGCCGCCTCCACTCACCCCCAAATAGACCCCGTACCCACCATCCAACTCCTTACCATGGCTATGTTGGCCGCCCAGTAGTAGTTGCTGAGGTTCGGCAGCGCCAGCCCCCCTCACTACGGTTCCTCTCAAGCATCGCTTTCTTCACCCGCGGGGACTTCCCCGCCCAGACAAAGGCCATAATAATCTTGTTGACCCTTTTGAAGAAGGACCGCGGGATGAAAATCGGGAGGCACTGAAAAAGAAACAGGAATCTTGGGAGGATTGTCATCTTTACCGTCTGCACTCTCCCCGCAAGTGATAGCGGGAGTGCATCCCATCTCCTGAACTCACTCTTCATTTGTTCCACCACTCTAGTCAAATTTAGCTTATGCAGCCTGCTCCAGTCTCGTGCAACCCGTATCCCTAACTATTGGATACTTTCTCCGACCATCCTAAATGGCAGTCCCTTCAACCTGTTCTCCTGGCTCCTCACCTGCACTACAAACATCTCACTCTTAGCCATGTTCAGTTTGTACCCCGAAAACCTGACAAATTCTCTCAATGTTCCTAGTACACTGTCCATCCCAGCCAGCCGGTCCGATACGTACAGGAGCAGGTCGGCCGTGTACAGCGATACCCTGTGTTGCACCCCTCTCCTAATCATTCCCTTCCACCCCCTTGCAGCTCTCAGGGCAATCGCCAGCGGCTCTATGGCCAGTGCAAACAGCAACGGGGAGAGTGGGCATCCCTGTCTGGTCCCCCGGTGTAGTCTAAAGTACTCTGATGTTGTCCTATTCGTCATCACGCTAGCTTTTGGGGCCTGGTACAAAAGTCTAACCCAGTCAAAAAAGCCCTCCCCGAACCCAAACCGTCCGAGTACCTCCCACAAATAGTCCCACTCCACCCGGTCAAAGGCCTTCTCAGCATCCATTGCCACCACTGCCTCTACCTCTCTGCATCATGATCACATTGAGTAGTCTTCTCAAATTGGCTCCCAGCTGTCTGCCTTTCATAAACCCTGTTTGGTCTTCCCCGATTACGTCCGGGACACAGTCCTCAATTCCAAGCGCCAAGACCTTAGCCAGGAGCTTGGCGTCGACGTTGATCAGGGAGATTGGTCTAAATGACCCACACGCTTCAGGGTCTTTATCCCATTTTAATATCAGCGAAATGGTAGCCTTGTTCCACGAGATACCATAGAACATCTCTTTTCTTGGACTACTAAAATACTACGGGCAATTTATTCTGAATTTGGCTACCGTTCTAGCCCCCCTCCACTGGCTCTTGAAGAAGTGCCACCCTGGAGAAGCCCAGGATGCGGTGTTTAAAAAGATGGAGTGGCAGTTGTCTTCTTTCGGGGTGTTGACGCATTTCAACTCTTCAAAACCGTTGAATGCCACAGGTGAAGCTTCACCGTATGACATTGGGGCAGTTCTGTCCCATGGGATGGGCGACGGCCATGGCCGTCCGATTGCTTTACCTCCCGGATGCTGGTTGCGGCCAAAAGAAAATATACCCGGATCGAAAAAGAAGGTCTGGTGGTCATATTCAGTGTCAAGAGATTTAATCTATGGCCACCATTTATTTATCGTCACTGATCATTAGCCATTGCTCGGCCTCCATGAAGACAAGGCGGCTCCGCCAATTGCGTCTGCGCTGAGCTCTGTTATTGGTTGCTTATGAATACTCTTTCGAGCACCACCCAGGGACCCAGATTGCGTATGCTGATGTGCTGAGCCATCTTCCCCTACAGACCGAATCTGCGAACCCTCCTACGGCAGAAAAAGTGATTGCTGTCTTGAATTTCATGGACTCCTTGCCCGTCACTGCTTTGGGTGTTCGTGACTGGTCACAAACTGACCCTGTACTTACCAAGGTGTGACATCTGGTGCTCTATGGTGGGCAGCATCGACTGCTATCGGGGAGTTGAAGGCTTTCTCCTCCAAATAGTTGGAGCTGACCGTGGAGGACGGCATCCTCCTGTGGCGCACCAGCGTTGTTGTCCTGGCGAAGGGACAGGGTGTAGTGTTGACGGACCTTCACAACGGACATCCCAGAGTGTCCAAAATGGAGATGCTGAGGAGAAGCTACATCTGGTGGCCAGGTTTGTACACAGATATCGAGACATTGGCACAGCAGAGCTACATCTGCCAGGAGCATCAGAAGGACCACACGGTGGCAGCCCTACTCCCTTGGGTGTGGCCAGGGCACCCTTGGGCTCGCGCACACGCCGATTTCACCGGTCCCTTCTTGAGTTCAGCATTTCTCGTCCTGGCGGACACTCACTCAAAGTAGCTGGAACTCCACAAGGTGCTTTCATCACTTCCCATCGTGCAATTGCGCATTTCGTTTTCCACCCATGGAATCGCTGAGGAACTTGTGACCGACAACAGGGCATCTTTCACAAGCAAAAGGTTTGCTGCTTTTGTGAAGAGAAATGGGATTGGCCATGTCTGCACCGCCCTGTACCATCCGGCATCAAATGGTTTGGCAAAGAGGGACATGCAGATGGTTAAACAGGGACTGAAAAAACAGGGGCGGGATTCTCCGAGCCTTCGTGCCGAAATCGCGATCGGCGCGGGGGCGGAGAATGGGCGTCAAACCCGAAATCCGGACGGACGCCGCTCCCATGTTTCTCCAGTCCCCGGAGAATTGCCACGAGCGGCGCGGGTTGGGGGCAATTGACAGGCCCCCGCGACGATTCTCCAACGTAAACTGGCCGGGTTCCCAACGGTGTGGTTCTGACAACGTTTTGCCTGTCGGGAACGGCCAGTGGCGGCTGCGGAGTCAGTCCGCGGCTGCCCTGCGTTGGGGGTGGGGGGGATCCTTCACCGGGGGGGGGGGGCCTTAGACGGCCAGGCTATCGACCGGGGGCCACCAATCCACGGGCGCGCGCGATCTCGGGGGGGGGGGGGGCCTATCTTTTTGGTGCTGGTCCGCGGTGTGGATCCGCCAAGTCGCGCGGGGCAGCCGACGGATGCCGCCGCCATGCACATACGCGGACCCCCGACCGGATGTGCAGGGCCCCGTATCGGCAGCCGGAGCTGAGAGGACTACTCCAGGACCCTGCTAGCCCCCTTCAGGTAGGAGAATCACTCTGGATTTTCTTCAGGAAAGTCCAGTGTGATTCGCCAGCATTTTGCCGCTGGCGTGGGGACATAGCCCCAGTATTGGAGAATCCCGCCCCAGACATCTGGCTCGATGGACACAAGACTGGCAAGGTTCTTATTCTCATACGGGACCACATTGCACACAGTAACTGGGCTAGACTCTGTTGAAATGTTAATGGGTTGTCGGCTTCGAAAACGACTGAGTTGAATTCTGCAAAATATCGGTGCGAAGGTGCACCATAACCAAGATTTGCAATGGTGTTGCCAGTTCGCCGTCGACCTCTTCGACACTTCGCACCTGATGTTGGGGTGTTTGTTTGTAACTTCAGCGACGGTGCCCGCTAACTCTCTGGGATTATTGTCTGTCATACGGGCTGGTCTCTTACCAAGTTTGGGTCCGGGGGCAACTAATGAAACGGCACCTGGATCACATTCGCTCACGGAGGCTGCTGTCTAGTGCAGTGCCTCGAAAAAAGCCTGTCCTGGAATCTGCTGGTCCAGTGCTGAACCAGCCTGCTGTGAGTCCTCCAGTCTCCCTCGACACGATATGTTTGACATGGTGTCTTCTGACTCCGAAACAGAGACGCCAAACTCTGAGGTCTCTGACGCCGACTCTGTAGTTCAATCGCCTCCTGACGATCGTCCGCCATGATGCTCCTGCCGCAGACGCCATTCACCAGCGAGCTATACACCGACTGATCCAGCGCATCAGCTCCATGAAGACATACCAGAGCTGAACCGACAACCTCCGCCTGCTCCTCCATCTCCACCTCATCGCTTGTCGAAGGGGGCTTCGGACTTTGGAGGGGAGAGGAATGTAATATCCCGCACGGGGCCTACGGGATGGGAATGCTCGTATTCACCATGATCTGTGTGGAGTACGATCTTCCCCGCTGGGGGCAGGATATCACAATGAGCCACAGGATATAAGGTCGGCCAGTAAGGCACCGACCAGAATAGGAGCTCGATAGGGATCTACCGCGTTTTGTATATATCGTTCGTGCAAATGAGTCTTCGTTCTTACTTTTCCCGGTAAGGACTCCCGTGTCTTTACTAAACCTCCCACTTCTGGTTTTACCAGGACGTGACAGAGGGCAGACAACCAGTCTGCTCAGAGCATGTGTGTTGTCCATCTAAATATTACAATGAGCTTGTATGTTTCAGAGCTGGAACTGTTGCAAGGGTTCAGACTTGAATAGAATAAATGACACTGGCAAAGTTATAGGGATCTAAAATTTTCAAACTAATTTAATTGAACACGTTCATAAAGGTATGAATAGCACACTGTGAACAGGTGAATATCATCATGCAGGACCATAAATGAAAAACAAAACTTACAAACTAATTTCTTTCAATTCAGTTGTGTCCTCCTTTTAGAAATCCCCCTGAATCCTCCCAATCCAGTTTGCGTTTCACTCCACAGGACCCTGGCCTCTTTCATCTAGCTCATTGTTTGACTTTAAACCCCAAGCTTTATCTGGATGATATCCACAAAGCTAAATCTTCCACACCGCCTCCAATCTTTCCCCTCTCTTTGACTCACATAAACACTGCCCTCTTCCACCTAGGCCTTCTGCCTTTAACTCGACCAGGAATCGAGAAAGATTAGACATTCCCCGAACGCAACTCACAAAACTGAGGAAGTGACAAAGATGATTGATAGGGTAGGGTAGGGTAGTGGATGTTCTCTACATGGACTTCAGTAAGGCCTTTGACAAGGTCTCCCATGGCAGACTTGTACAGACTTGTACAGTCACATGGGATCAGAGGTGAGCTGGCAAGATGGATACAGAACTGGCTCGGTCATAGAAGACAGAGGGTGGCAGTGGAAGGATGCGTTTCTGAATGGAGGGCTGTCACTAGTGGCGTTCCTCAGGGATCTGTTCTGGGACCTTTGTTGTTTGTAATATATTGTGGTGAATGTATTCACCATAAAGCATGACACTGTAACCATTGTATCCACATGTAACCTTTGACCTGGAAGTGGTGATACGAGCTGCTTCCAGGTACTGTACTGTAACCCCGGTGGGCTCCGCCTCTGGCTCCGCTCTCACCAGGGCCATATAAAACCTGGCCACCTGCGGGTGGCACTCATCTGCACACCCGATACTGGCTAGGCAAGTTCACGACTAATAAAGCCTTATGTTCACTCGCTCTCTCGGCCTCTTGGTGAATAGAAGGTATATCATATATATAAACGATTCGGAGGAAAACTTCACTCTGCTGATCACAATGATGACACCCCATGAAATCAGAAGAAGTTTCAAAATTCCTTAATGAGATTCTTTCAAACAGCATCTTGATGATCTTAGATGTTGGTATCACTTACGAGTATGTTAACCTTTCATGCTAATAGACTTCTTGGTCACTTCCTTTCATGTATTCCGCCTGTAGGAATGCAGCACACAAAACCCTTCATTCTAATTCCCTGTTAAACGTTTCCTTACACAGGTGAACAGACCGTTACTATTTTCTCAACACTCCCTTAACCCCTGTGTTCCCACAAAGGTCACGCTGGGCCACAAATAAGTCCAAACCGAGTTAGTGAAAAGAAAATATGGTTTATTATCATAGATCATAGAATTTACAGTGCTGAATGAGGCTATTCGGCCCATCGAGTCTGCACCGGCCCTTGGAAAGAGCATCCTACTTAAGCTTCCACCCTATCCCAGTAACCCCACCTAATCTTTTGGACACTAAAGGGCAATTTAGCATAGCCAATCCCCCTAACCCGCGCATCTTTGGACTGTGGGAGGAAACCGGATCGCCCAAAGGAAACCCACGCAGACACGGGGAGAAAGTGCAAACTTCATACAGACAGTCACCTGAGGCCAGAATTGAACTTGGGACCCTGGAACTGTGAGGCAGCAGTGCTAACCACTGTGCAACCGTGCCGCCCCACCACTGTGCAAAGCAATTATATTTACAATATAGATTCCAGCTGGGTCTGTTCTGTCGGTTCCATACCTGGCTGATTTTATACAGATCTTAACCAGGAATGATCTCGGGCTCCCCGTCCTCTTCGCAGGGGGAGCTCATATTCGGCAAGACTCACGGGAAGACCGATTGCTCCAACCCCGTAAATCTCATGCGGGTTATAACATTGACTCAATCACATTCTGCTTTCTGTACATTCTCACAGCACAACTATAGTTATAAGAAGCAGCTGCAAAGTAATCAGTTACATTACCATTTCAGACTTTTCAGCTCATGTTACAAATGACCTATAGTGTTAAATTAAACCCTGGACAGATGGACAACCCAGGCTTCCAGAAACGCAGCAGCTAAAGGGAGATGAGGATTGCTGAATTTGGGAGGTAATTAGCTTTCCAATATGAGCAGAGCAACTCCCACATATAGCAATATGATAGTGACCAGATAATTTGTTTTCTGATGTTAATTGAGAGATAAATATTGGCCAGTGGCTCGCTCCCCTGATGTTCTTCAAAATATTGCCGTGGGTTCTTTCACATTCCCCTAAAAGGCAAATGTGTCCTCAGTTTAATGTCTCATTCAAAGACGACACTGTGGTAATATTCATATAGGCATATCTACATAGTTGTACCAATGTATATATTTGTATATAATAGCACCACTGTACATGGCCACTGACGAATACATGTAGGGGCAGTTCTGACCTCCTGCCAGCAGGTGGAACCAGATACCGACATATATATGTCAGGGAATGGACGGGAGGGGTTCACTTGGCAGTGGATGGACAAGAGGGCAGGCATCTCCCTCCATGGTGTTACTGTAACGGAGATGGAATCGTTTGTACATAGAAATGCATGGTTACCATCAAGAATAAATACCTGTAGCAATCATATCTTTGTGTTCTACATATACCTCCATGGCCAAGGAAGCAACCGAACACAACTGTGCAGCACTCTTTCAGTACCGCAACTGGTTTTCAGCTTTGATTTCTGGCCCTGGAGTCTTAGAGTGGAACTTGAACCTAGAACCTTATGATTTGGAAGCGAGAGTACCCCGAGCAAAGGCTAATAGTCTGGTGCTAAAGGCCTACACAACTCTCAAGAACTAGCCTTTCAATCTGGCTAGCTGACACCAGTAAATAGAGACAACAAATATTGGGCGCGATCTGCCGGTCGCGCACGCTCAAACAGGACCACAGCATGGCTGGTAGATGCTGGGACTAAGTCCCGCAGACTTCCTGGCAGCCAGTACATCTCAAGAGATCTACCCAGATCTGTTTGAAGTAGGGATTCATTGTATTGCCTCCCACACATTTGGCAATATTTGAACTCTTTATTACGTTTGTGCATGTACATCGGGAGATTCATAATAGATACCTTTGGATCTCTCTCCATCATAATAATGCAACACTAGATGAATAAAGATGGAAGGGAAACATTTAAATGAATGATAAAGGCATAGACTAAGCACACAGACAATGAAGGAGAGCATGGCTAAAGGGAATACAATCTGGTTGGGAAGGAAGTCAAAACATTATTAGCAATGCAAAGCAGAAATCGAAAATTAAATTATCAAGGAATATAAAGCAAGATAGTCAAGAACTCCACAGATATATAAATGACAGAAAGAAAATTAGGACAAAGAGAGGGCCAGGACGGGATGGAAAACATGAATGATAATAATAATGTCAGAAATCTTGCCTTAGTATTAACCGGGGAGACTAAAAGGGTAGATGCAATATTAGAAGAAGAGATCGAAGGATTTATTTAAATGTTATTATAGAAAAGGGGAGATAAATGATAAACTAAGCAAGCTTGGGTGAGATTAAACCCCTTTGATGGATTGCATAAATGCATACTGCAAGAGGCTAGGGAAGAGATAGCGGAGGTGTTATTATATATTTATAAAAGTTCATTAGAAAAGGAAATTGTGCCAGAGTGCTGGCAGACTGCTAATGTTATTCATATATCTATTTTTTTTAAAAATAGAGCCAGTCTAGGGAATTGTAGAACAATTAGCTTACGAAAGATAATGGAATCTTTAATCAAGAATGAAAGAGAAAAACATTTAGAAACCAAAAATACAATGAAGAATAGTCAGCATGGATTCCAAAAGGCTTGGCAAACCATACTGCATTATTTAAAGAAATAACAGGAAGAGAAGATAAGGGTGGCAAAGTTGATGCAATATACATAGATTTTCAAAAGGCTCAAAGCTATGGGTAGAACAGGTGGAGTCAGGGAACAAGAAGCAGAAGGAACCACAAACTGGCTACAAAACAGGAGACAGAGAGTAAGGGTTAACGATAATTACTCAAATTGGTGGACAGGTGGGAAGTGGTGTCCTGCAGGGGACAGTAAGTACCATGGTTCGTCATTCGATGATGACCATTGCCAAAGGACAACTTCAAAATTTGCAGATGACACCAAATGGGGGGTTAATATTGAAGAGGATCATGACAAACAACACGGACAGCTTATTAAAGGTGCAGAATAGGCAAATAAATGTCAATATAGACAAGTGTGAGCTGGAAGTATCGGCACGCCACCTTTTTTGAAAAATAGGCTCTAAATGGAAGAGGGGAACAAAGAGATCTTGAACTGCAGATTCACAAAGTGCTAAAAGTAGCTGCACAGGTTAATTCATTTCTGGAGGTATAGAATCGAATATAACCCAATCTTCTGGAACTCCGGATATGGCCCAGAAAACATTTTCCTTGCTGTTTGTGCTCTTGATATTTCCTTTCGCTTCACTGATCAGCACTGAACACAGTTTTGACGATATGGCCTGACGAGGAACTGTCCAGCTTCAGGGCGATGATCTTTTTTGTGTTCTTACTCGGGTACAAAACCAATGGCAGGATAGGCATACCAACATGAGCATCCTCTCCCAGGCCAATATCCCCAATATCGAGGCACTGGTCACGCTCGACCAGCTAAGATGGGTGGGCCACATTGTCCGCATGCCCGACACAAGACTCCCAAAACAAGTGCTCCACTCCGAGCTCGGCAATGGCAAGCGATCACTAGGAGGGCAGAGGAAACGCTACAAGGACAATCTGAAAGCCTCCCTAAATAAAGGCAATATCCCCACCAATATGTGGGAACCGCTTGCCTTAGAACGCACAAACTAGAGAACAATAATTTGCAACGGTGCCAATCGCCCCCAGTGTCATGAGGTGAAACAGGGAGAGGCCAAGCGCAAACAGCGGAAGTGGAGAGCAGAGTGCCCCATCCACTCACGCACCTCATCAAGTACCACCTGCCAAACCTGTGACAGAGTCTGCGGATCCAGGATCGGACTATTCAGCCACCGCAGTGCCCACTTCCCCAGAGTGGAAGCAAGTCAGCCTCGACCCTGAGTGATTGCCCAAGAAGAAGAGAAGACTCAGATACAAATAAATGGAATTGTTGCAGGGTGTTAGCTATCATTCGGTAGGTCTTAATGAAGTCTTTGTAGTCTTAAGTAGGTTAACAGTGTGCATTTTGTAACCACAAGAGCTATGCAGTTCAGGGTTCAAACTAAGAGCTAACTCCACGCTTGCTTGTGCCTACATCTTTGTCCAACGTTAGATTGACTTCCCAAGTGCAGGTCATGTTATCGCTTACATTCTGTGAAGGCGGGACAGTACTCAGCCCCACATTAATCCTACATGTGTCATACCCTTATACCTCAGAAATAAATACAACTGTACTGTTAAATTTTGGTCTTGCCCTGACTATAATGGTGCTACTTATTCCCATAAGCAGCCCCAAGCATTGTCATGATGATGGAGAAAAAACACCATGGAATTATAACAGAAATATTGGACTTTAAAAAGAGCTGAGGTTTATATTTGAAAATGGACACAAGCCCTGAAGATGGCTGAGAATGTATAGCTCGACACTGACAGGAATGGCTCAAGCAATGGAACCCCTCCCTGTGTTTTCCTGATCCTTCCAAAAGTATCCAAAGGCATTACTGTCACCGGTAAAGATAAGGGGGCATAACCGTTATCTCATCTCAAAGATCCTGGTGTGATTGCCGAGGCGGACTAATGTATGCGAGTTACCTCTTTGGAATATACAAAGAAGGGGGTTTAAAAGCTACTTGAGAGTGCTATCCCAGTGTTCATCTGTCGATCTGTGTGAGTGTGGGCGCTGTGAGCAAAGGCAGCTGGAAGTTTTCCACACTGAAAATGTGTGATACAGTAACCAAAGCAGTACCCCTGCAAAAATAGCCCTCTTTTGCAGGAATACCTAAAAGCTCTCTCTGACTGTGGAAGCCAATCGGACAGAAAAAGGATGGCAGCTGAGAAAAGAACTGAAATCTCTCCACCAAACCACAGAACACCTGAATCGAAGAATCAACTATTCGCCTACAGAAGTCCAACTATGCTGGAAACAATTTGTAATGACCACAACACTTCATCGTCTACTCCTTGCAATGAAAGAGGGCGAATTCTCCGCCATTGGGATTCTCCGTTCCGCTAGTATTACACCCCTGTCCACTGGTTTCCCGGCAGCGTGGAGTGGCCACGGTGGGAAATCCCATTGTCTGGCGGCGGGAACAGAGAATCCCGCTGCCAGCGATGGTGAAGCGCCTAGTATACTCAGCTGGGGAGGAGGAGAATTTACCCCAAGGACTGTTCCGTATAACCTTTTATTTATATTTACTGGGACTGGTTTAGCACAGGGCTAAATCGCTGGCTTTTAAAGCAGACCAAGGCAGGCCAGCAGCACGGTTCAATTCCCGTACCAGCCTCCCCGAACAGGCGCCGGAATGTGGCGGCTAGGGGCTTTTCACAGTAACTTCATTTGAAACCTACTTGTGACAATAAGCAATTTTCATTTTCATTTCATTTCACTTAGCTATTGGGCCCAATTCTTACATCTAATCTGTATGAATGCAGATGCGTGCGTTTTACTATTTCTTTTACTCTATCTTTACTCAAGAAATTCTGGTTGAATTGTCTCTTTATTAAACACAACTATTGGGTCTGGAAAAGCTATCCAGGTGAAAGGGAACCTTGTTAAATTAGCCCCTTTGTTGTTACCAGCAGAGGGTGTGTTGAATGAAAAAACGGAGTCAGTTCATCCCTCCTCAACCGGGTTTGTAACAATCTGGGGATATCCCTGCCGGATGGTGACAAATCGAGGAGTCTCACCTGGAACAACCTTTGGTGAACCTCACTCCCATTTATGGGGGGAGGACAATCCCACGGGAATCCCTAAAAGGCTTCTACGTCAGCGGGGATTTCCTAGATCGATTATCCCAGCCTTCCGCCAATGACATAACAGGAATCCCGAAGCCTTTATGCCTGAGAGTTCCTCCCCCCATTGGATTGTCCATTCACCCTGACGTGAATCACGACAGGTCCCCCATGACGTACACCTGGTGAGCAGAGGGGGACAGTTGAGAACAGCTGCCAGGTGGTAGAGGGACATGCACGGGCAATACCTGGCACTGAGGTAGTGGGCAATGCCAGGGATCAGTAACAGGGGGCAGTTCCAGGGGGCTTTGCCAGGGCAGTACCAGGAAGGGTTTCCCTGGGGAGGGAGCGTGTTCCGTGGAAGGATGTTCTCCTCTGTTTGGGGGGGGGAGGGGGGGGGCTCTGTAGTGGCGGTGGTGGTGGCAGAGGGGGGGTGGAGTAGCTTCCGTGGGGAGGGTCCTGCCAGCGTGATGTTTTGAGACCCGCCCTTAACCTTTTTTTTACCCTAAGTGGTTAAAAACATGGCGGAGAAAGCCGTCCTTGGGGCTGATGGCTGCCACCCCATTTTTCCCGCCCGCTGCGCCACTCCTCAGAAAAGTGAGATAATTCCTCCCCTTCAGATTTATCTGAGGTAAAACAATTGACTGACTTGTCTTGCAGTCCTTAGAAAACAACTTCGACGCCAAGCTTGTTTCCATTGTAATCTTGGGTGGGATTCTCCGACCCCCCCCCCCCGCTGGGTCGGAGAATAGCCGGGGGGGGGGGGCGGTGTGAATCTCGCCCCGCCGCCCCGACGCTGGCTGCCGAATTCTCTGGCGCCGGTTTTTTGGCGGGGGCGGGGATCGCGCCGCGCTGGTCGGGGGCCGTTGGCAGCCCCCCCCCCCCCCGCCGATTCTCCGCTCCCCAATGGGCCGAGCGGCTGCCCGTTTTCGACTAGTCCTGCCGGCGTAGATTAGACCAGGTCCGTACCAGCAGGACCTGGCTCTGAGGGCGGCCTGCGGAGTCCTCGGGGGGGCACGGGGGGGATCCAGCCCCGGGGTGGCCTGGCCCGTGATCGGGGCCCACCGATCCGCGGGCATGCCTGTGCCGTGGGGGCACTCTTTCCGTCCGCGCCGGCCTGTGTAAAGCTCCGCCATGGCCGACGCGGAGAAGAAACCCCCTGCGCATGCGGCAACTCGGGCCGGCCAGCGGAGGCCCTTCGGCGCCAGTTGGCGTGGCGCCATCCACTCCAGCGCCGGCCTAGCCCCCGAAGGTGCAGCAAATTCTGCACCTTCCGGGCGGCCCGACGCTGGAGTGGTTCACGCCACTCCTTGGCGCCGGAAAC
This sequence comes from Scyliorhinus torazame, assembly GCF_047496885.1. Classification (NCBI taxonomy): domain Eukaryota; kingdom Metazoa; phylum Chordata; class Chondrichthyes; order Carcharhiniformes; family Scyliorhinidae; genus Scyliorhinus; species Scyliorhinus torazame. Next base: position 22,432,955 of record NC_092718.1, on the reverse strand, counting down.
CGGAGAATCCTGGCCCATCCCTTTTTTCTGCTCATTTTTAAAGCTCCCTTCAGACTCTCTAAAATCTACCACCTTGACCAAACTTTTGGTCATCTGCCTTAAAATCTTCTTCCATGGCTCAGTGACACTCTTTGTTTTATCGTGCCACTGTGAAGTGCTTGGGATATTTTGTTAAATTAAAGACGCTCTGTAAATACACATTATTGTTGTTGTTAAAAAGCACAACAATTAAACAGAATCAGTTTCCCAAATCCTTTATGTAGAAAAATGATCGAGAAAATAATGGAAGGTGACACACAAAAGAGCACAGAAAACACCCACAGGCACAGCAGTGGACTGTCCTACCATCTTGACCATTATAACTGCATTTTGGGTGCGTCGTACGATGCTTTGGGGGAAGAGCCTGAGCCATATTATCAGGCACTTTGCCGACAGCCCGAGCTGGGTTTCTGGCTGCCCTTTGTGCACGAGGCGCTTTTCTAGGATAAAGATACGGAAACCTAGAAACATATAAAATAGGAGCTGGAGGGGGCCATTCGGCCCCTTGAGCCTGCTCCGCCATTCAATAATAATAATAATATTCGCTTATTGTCACAAGTAGGCTTCAATGAAGTTACTGTGAAAAGCCCCTAGTCGCCACATTCCGGCGCCTGTTCGGGGAGGCCGGTACGGGAATTGAACCCACGCTGCTGGCCTTGTTCTGGCATTACAAGCCAGCTGTTTAGCCCACTGTGCCCCTGATCATGGCTGATCATCTTACTCAATAGTGTAAGGACCCTTCCTGTTGATTTCCCTTATTTCCCATTTATTTTACTTTGTCACTATTATTTCCTGATCCACAGCTATTTAATGGACATATACCTTTAAGTCGAGCAGAGGATGTGAGGAACTCGGAAGTTGCAGAATAGTACAGTGGGCTATCAAGATTTAGATTTGTGACAGAGGAACAGACTTTCTGGCACCTGAGAGATTGGAGGGATTCGGTTCAATTGGTTGGCTGGTGGCAAATGGACTGGCCAAAGACCGTATTCTACCCGGCAACAGACAGTGATTGGCTTCAGTCAGGTGGGAGGTTTTCCACGGACCCAGGAAGGAATCAGCACTCTTCTGGATGCTGAGAGAAGAAGCTGCGAGCTGCTATCTTTCCCTTTAATAAAGGCAAAAAAGAGTCAGATGAGTAATATTAAGAAGACATTTATGTATAACAAATACTGTGTACAAAGGGGCCGAGTCAGACTTTATCGGGTCCTCTCTCTCTGCCGGTTGTTTCCTATCTGCCCGCAATTATATATATATGGTATTAGCCCCATAGTTAGCGGGAGTGCTCATACTCCTCCAGCCACATGGGGAAAACAATCAAGCCAGCTCCATGTGCTCCATGCAGATTATTACACTCCATTTCTCCAAAAAAGACTTGTGCCTGCTGGCTTCTGAATCGGCAGAGAAGTCTTGAGATCCTGATGAATCTACAGTGAAAACCATTACAGACTGAAAAGCAAGAACATCGAACAGAAGGCCTAGAGTAAAAAAAAAGATGAACGGGAAGATGTCCGTCTGAAACAGAGACTTTTATCCTTTCACTTTTAGTAGGTTTTTTACCCCTCTTACCCCTCTGTGTTTGTCTGTCTTATGATAGAATCATAGAATTCTATGTGTGTGCATGTAATTTGTATTGTGTGTGTGTGGGGGGGGGGGGGGGGGGCGAGTTAAAGAGTGGAATTAGGAAGTGGATAATAGTTAACCAGCTGTATTTAATTACAGTTATTGTTATTAATAAAAATTATTTGTGTTTAAACTTACAAACCTGGTGACTGTAGTTATTGGGCAGACAAAGAGCAAAGACTTTGGTATTTTCCAGGAATGAATCGTTAATTTCAATTGTATTACTACTCCAGGTCAAGTGGGGCTGGAATTGACTGTGCATTAGCCCAGGGTGTCGGAACAATAGCCTGTTCCCACTTCCGCCCTCCATATCCTTTGATCCCTTTAGTTCCAAGAGCTATATTTATACAGGCTTACCAGTCTCTGCTTGAAGAAATTTCTCCTCATCTCAGTCCTAAAAGGTTCCGTGTATCCTTAGGCTATGACCCCTGGTTATGCCCCCGCCGCCCCCCCCTCACCCCCGCCACCCCCCTCACCCCCGCAACCCCCGCCACCCCCCCTCACCCCTGCCACCCCCACCCCCACCCATCACCATCAAGTTCCTGCATCTAACCTGTCCAGTCCTGTTAGAACTTTATAGGTTTCTATGAGAATCCCCCCTCATACTTCTGAATTCCAGAGAATACAATCCTATCTGACTCAATCTCTCCTCATGTCAGATGCGGCATTCCAGGAATCAGTCTGGTAAACCTTCTCTGCCCTCCCTCGGTGGCAAGAACTTCCTTCCTCGGATAAGGAGACCAGAAATGCACAAGATATTCCAGGTGCGTGCTCATCAAGGCCCTGTATATATTTCAGGGGTTGGTTTAGCACAGGGCTAAAGAGCTGGCTTTTAAAGCAGACCAAGGCAGGCCAGCAGCGCGGTTCAATTCCTGTACCAACCTCCCCGAACAGGTGCCGGAATGTGGCGACTAGGGGCTTTTCACAGTAACTTCATTTGAAGCCTACTTGTGTCAATAAACAATTTTCATTTCATTTCCTGGGCTTGTTAGATTTTCCATTGCATTATATTAAACTGATGGCTTAGTATTATACATTCTCAGTTGTCAAACCAAATCTCCTTGACTGCTAGCATTATCTACATTGTTATGAAAGAGCCCAAGAGCTTATATTGATTAAAGAGTTAAACCCAAAGATATATGCCGTGATCAGAAACCATTTCAACAGCTGACAGGCTCCTCAGGCCAATGTCCTATGACTCTAAAAAGTGATTTACGAATTGTAAATCCGCCCAGCAACATCTGCCTCCAACAACATGTACACAGCACATTGAAAGCTTCTGCGCCCTTTGCATTCAAAATAACAGAAGGTTTTGTGTTCTATCTCCTGTTGACACTCAGGTGTTAGTTGTGGTAGATTTCTGGGAAGGCTGTAACTGGAATTGAGGGTGCCCCAGTGAGAGCGCTTTGCTCGAGTCAAGTTTCACCATAAAATCTCACTGCTTTTTCCTTCCGAGTTTCTTCCATTTGTTGCAATGCTGTAGCTTCACGCTCGGCTGGTATAAAGAACTTTTGTTCAATCTTGAGCTTGCAGGTAGGTGGTGGTGTTCCCCGAGCCTTGTCCTTCGCGATGACAGTGGTCACAGGTTTGGAAGGTGTTGTCGCAGGAGCCTTGGCGAGTTTCTGCAGTGTATCTTGTGAATGGTACCCACTGCTGCCACTAGAGGGAGTAAATGTGCCCATGACGCATGAACACCCCACATGGTTACACCTTCACCGAGAAGTGACAGCAGTGTGAGCCCGTCATATATGACAGCAGCCCCAGTGAGTGAGTCCTAACTGCTCACTATCTCCCGCATTCCCCCCCCCCCCCCCCCCCAACATATTTGGGCCCGTGAGAAGGAATCACCAGCACTCATGCAGGGATCATCCGGGGAGACAGTGGTTTGTTATCTTAAAGACAAGGGGCGAAATTCTCCTACCCGCCCCGCCACATTTCTGCCCCGACCGGCCGGCGGGAGTCTCCGTAACACCGGCCGGTCAATGGGGTTTCCCATTGTGGGGCAGCCCCACGCCGTCGGGAAACCCCCGGGCGCCGGCAAAACGGAGACTCCCGCCGGCGGAGAATGACGCCCCAGGTTCAGACTTTGTTCAAGCTTATCTCACAGCGAGCCGTCATCCTCCTCCTCCGTCCCTTGGACAAGACCCGCTGATACTGCCAACCCAGGGCCAATAGCCTGTGGTAATACTGGTAGGACCCCCGGAGGGGGCAGGGGAACCTGTGGTAGTGAGAAGGAGAGGAAGGCTAGGGAGAAGGTGGAATGAAGGACTGAGGGAGAGGGAAAGGGTGAATGGACTGAGGGAGAGGAAAAGAGTGGAAGGACTGAGATAGAGGGAAGAGGTGAGAGGTTCAGGGGAAGGTGGATTCTGTGTTGTATGGGGGGGGGGAGGGGGTTGAAGTATGCACTGGGGGAGGGGGGATGGGTGGGCGATGGAAGGGGTGGGACAGGGCGGTGGAGCTGCCGGTGGCCTGGCCTCTTAATTGGAAAATTGGGAGGTGATGCGGTTGTCCCGAGTGTGGCAGCCCTGGATCATACCACCGGCGACCAGCCCGGGTTCCATGCCTGGATCCTCCTGGAAACCATCCTCGTCAGATGAGGCTTGCTGTTCTTCTTCAGCATGTTGCCCCTGCTGCTGTGTGATGTTCTGAAGGATGCATCAGGCCACCACAATGCTCAAGACCCTCCTGGCGCTATATAGGAGTGCCCCACCAGAGCAGCCCAGGCATCGGAAGTGCATCTTGAGAACACTGATGCCCTGCTCAATGACGCTCCTGGTTGCTGAGTGGGCATCATTAGAACTGTTCTCTGTGCAGTCTGGGGCCTTCGCACAGGCATCATTGCCATGACCTCAACGGATGAGCCTTGTCGCCCACTAGTCAACCCCTCACCCGAGAGAGCACCTTGAAGGTGCTAGGAACATCAGAGCGCGCCAGGATGTATGCATCGTGCACGCTGCCCGGATATCAGGGGCAGACGTGCATGATGTGCAGCTGGTGGTCAGACACCAACTGCATATTCATGGAGTGGAAGCTCTTCCAATTGATGAAGGGCACCCCATGATGAGCCATTGATTGTAGGGGGCCATGCGTACCATCAATCACCTCCAGGACCTGGCGCGTGCCAGTTATTGCGACAAATTCTGCTGACTGGGCATCTTGTTGGGCCTGGTTCAGGTTGAATGTAATGTAGTCCGATTCCCTGGTACTGACTGCATCCATAACAGCACGGATGCACCTGTGCAGGCGACTGCAAAATCCCACACAGGTCTCCGCCCGAGCAGCGGAATGAGCCAGAGACAGAAAGGTTCAGGGCGACTGTCATTTTTGAAAAATAAATTTAGTGTACCCAATTAATTTTTTCCAATTAAGGGGAAATTTAGCGTGGCCAATCCACCTACCCTGCACATCTTTGGGTTGTGGGGGCGAAACCCACACAAACACGGGGAGAATGTGCAAACTCCACACGGATAGTGACCCAGAGCCGGGATCGAACCTGGGACGTTGGCGCCGTGAGGCTGCAGTGCTAACCATTGCGCCACTGTGCTGCCAGGGCGACTGTCACTTTGACGGCCACCGGGAGTGGATGTCCTCCTCCATAGCCCTGCGGTGCCAGGTGCACTACCACCTGGCATAGGTGGCACAAGGTCTCACTGGTGGGCCAGAGTCAACGGCAGCACACGCATTCAGCAGCTCCTCGAAAGACAGGCACCAACGATATACACGTGGCCTGATGTGGCGCCTCCTTCGCACCTCCTCCATGGCCTGTTGGACAGTCGGTACGTGAACCTCACCAACTGGCCCCTGCTCTTCTGAGGCAGACTCCTCTTATGCAGGTTCCTCCCTGGGCTGACCCTGGCGCTCTCGCCGCCATTCATCCGCAACGACAGCAGTGGCCATGTAGATAGTGAGTATAGCTGGCTGTAGTCCGAAATCCATGTCTCTGTGCGGGGAGGGGGAGGAGTGACTGCCCATGTCAGTAAGATGAGGATTCCCTTGACCATCCAATGCTCCCAGATTATGTTGCACTGCGGCGCTACCCTCAACATACCCCCCACGCGTCATTCCCCTGGCCTCTTCGAGACAATGCCGTCCACACTGCATGCCTCTCCCCATCAGTGAGTGGCACATGGCCAGTGATGTGTGGAGCCTCTATCCTCACCACCTGACCCTGCTGACAGGGGTACCAGTGGCTGCTGCAACCGGTGTTCGCGAAGGGCTCTAGTGGCTCCTTTGCTGTTTCCCGCAGTGTGGTCTACAGTGGATGCCCTCGCTGGGTCGGTCTTGTGCCATCCCAGCAGCAGGGTGGCAACTGGTTGCGGAGCCAGTCATTTCCATGATAAGAGCCGGTGTGCAGGCTTGTCCAACAGGTGCGGATGAGCGAGGAATGTGTGCGTTTGTTGGGACCTTAGCTGCGTTGTGATGTGGAGCATGGGTTTAACACACAGGAGCTGGTCAGGTTTCCTTGCTGGGGACGGGGTGAATGGGATCAGGGGCGCTGTGGACAGGTAGGGCTTGGAGACCAGCCCGTGCTCCTCAGCGGTGGGCTAGTTGATTGTGTCACCGGGGCTGTGTGGCAGGGAGGGTTCTTTATTTGGGGTGAGCTCTGCTATTCCCCTGCTTCTCCTGCAGTGGGGCTGCACTTCTGAGGACTCCTGGTGGGCTAGCGATTGAGCATGGCCACACCCATCCCCTTGATGATAGTGCTGGGGAGGTTTTCAGAGGGGTGAGCTGGGTGGGGATCCACGTGACCTGAAGTCCTCGGAGCACGTGGAGGACACTGTGAGCAGTCAGCAGTCTCAACAGCCAGGAGCCTGTAAGTTTCAGCTCGGGGGTGGGTTAAATGAATTAATGCAGCAACTGGGGTCTCAGCCAAGACACCCCGATCCTGAGTCCACACACTTGCCAGCAAGTCGTTCCCTGTTACTCCCGGAGGTCCAGACATACACTCCCCAGCAAGCTAGAAAAGTTTGGAAAAGTTTTCAGATTTTCTTGATCCCCATCAATGGCCATGGCGCCTGTGCCCCACACATAAATACTTGCACCAATTCACACCCATGTGACTCCCTCCTGAAAAGGCTGGAGAATCACGGGAGGGGGGGAGGGTTGGAGAATTGGGTTTCCAGCCTGTTAATCGCATTTAAATCCATGCAAATTGTAGAGCTTGTACCTCACTGTCACCACCAGCGGGTGACTGGAGCATTCTGATCCCGTTTCTAGCCCAATGCTCGATTCTCCGCCCGACTGCGAATCTCGTTACTGGCGTTGGTCAGCGGAGAATCCACCCAAAGTTGTTCTGTACATTCCTCCCACACTTTGTCATGTTTTTGGAGGGGGGCATTATTTGCATTGGCACTGAGAGGGCTAGTCGTAAACACAACAGCAGGCCTAGCTCCTCAGAGGTCTGGGCGCCCCTCTTAAAATAATGCGACCAAACCCCACTTCTCACCGGCATCAGCAACCCCACCCCCTGCCCACAATCTCAGGCATCAGTCACCCTCCCCCCAATCACTGGTACCTGCACCATCCCCCCCTTCCATGGGGTCGCCAAATCTTCTGACCCTGCATGCCGCATCCCTCATGCCTTGCCACTTCAGCCCCGACCCTTCAGATCTTGCCCCCTTCAGCTCTCACCCCTTGGCACCGCCCCTTGGCACTGGCTCCTGACACCTTGGCAATGCCAACCTGGCAACACCAACCTGCTCTGATCAAAGGGAATTGCACCCCACCCCCCATCTCTAATCCAGACTGATTCACCTAGTTGGAGTTCAGATAAATCAGACACTCTATGGCATTGATTCGAGTTTCTGGTTTGCTTTCTATGATACACATCCTCCTTCGCCCTAACTCCCTCTATATCAATTGTTTTTAGACATGGTGTGAGCGTATGTAGAAAAATAAGGAGCCTGTGGGTTTCTTCCCATCTGAAGCTCTGATGTGATGTGGAGCGACAGCTCAATGTGCAGTGTCAAGTTGATATCATCATTCTTTTTTAACAAAACCTTTACCATTCCTAACCTCTCTTTTGGCCTCTCCATTTGCATGTGGATACCTGGGTGAACTAGTTGTGTAGACAAGTCCACAGCTTTCTGTTAACATCTTGAACCAATCATTCTCAAACTCGGGGCCATTGACTGAAATAACACGACCTGGAATGTCATGTGTGGCAAATAAATTGTGGCAATGAATTCAGGACTTGTCTTTCACAATCCCTCAACAACCCCAGCTGTGTGGTATTATCATAACTAGCAACATTGCAAGGGTTACTGTCGTGTTGAGAATAGCCACGAGAGTGATCTACAGATACAACTATATAAGACAGTGATCCTAGACCTTAGGGGAGGAGTGGATACAGGAGATAGCTAGTGAAGCTCATAAGAGCAGGCAGTGTACGTAAGGTTAGATTATAGTTTATACCAGTAGTGAGATTAGCAGTAGATGAGTGCAGTTAGAGGTTACTGATCAATTGTGTATTCTTAAGGACTAAGTGTCAAATCCCGTTTCGTCGTGTAAATAAAATCATAGCTTTGTTTAAGTTACAGCTATTTTGCGGTCTTTGTGAACACGACACCAACCATCCTAAGCAACACAAAGAATACCACAAGCTGTTCACAATACATATTAATGACTTGGACGGAGGAATTGCATCCAAAAATTCCAAATTTGCATACAACACTTAGCTGGGTGGCAGTGTGTGCTGCGAGGAGGATGCAAAGAGGCTGCAGGATGACTTGGACAGGCTGGCTGAGTGGGCAAATACTTGGCAAATGCAATATAATGTGGGTAATGTAATGATATGTATATATGTAGACAAGTAAAGGGTTAATTATTACATCTCAGCGTAACACAACCACTAGAGAGCACCACTAGTTGCCAGTATAAATATAAGAACTCAGGGAATCTTGGGTACTCTAGTCAGTTGAGTGTAAGCAGAGAGAGCGATAGATCACAGCATAGTTAAAAATAGATAGAAGCAGCACTTGTAGTTTAGTTAGTTATCACTTAAATATAGATTCTTTTATTAATAGTTATAGTTCTATGGAGTGTGGAAACTTAATGTTAATCAATCGTTATTCAATAAATCAGTTTTGCTTTAAGTTAGAGATTGGTGGTTTCTTTATAATCATACCATCAGACCTTTCCGAATTACGAAGCAAAGAGTAACGATATATTGTTATGGGCCAGGGTTTAGAGAACCCCAAAGTGTATCGTGGAATTCACCTGACCACAACTTTTAATAGATTGTGGTTATGGGGAGCACACAGGCCTACTTTAGAGGTGTGGAGCAACAGAGTGTTAAAGTACTCTTAAATTAAAACAATGTTTATTTATGAAACCAGTTAACACTTTATAAACCCACAATAAACATCTTAACAACTATCAACACCAATCATCCCCACAGATACAATATTCTATAAGTAACCCTTAATCTTTCCTTGAAACATCCATAAGACAAAAAACCTGCTTCAACACAGAGATCAGATTTAAATTCTCTACTGAGAGCAGTTATCACGTTGAAATCACCCAAATGATCTGAAGACAGTCTTTAGTTTGCAGAGAGATCCTTATTGTGGAAGAGAAATTAATGAGTTGCCAACTTAGAAGCATGCTGGGAAATGCTTGACTATAGTTCAACACTGCTTTGAACGAAAATAAGTAGGTCAGGTAACAAACGAAATACTGCTTAATATTCTGGTCTCGGCCTTATTATGTAAACACATTGTCCTCCGAAAGATAACAAAATGTGTACTCGAGTTGTTTTTAGCCAAGGGCAAGAACATACGTACTACGTATTTCATCTTATGTACTTTCCAAGGTCTATATAATATAAACATGGCTGTTTATGTCAAGCTGTTATTTCAGACAAGAAACACGCTGTCTTCAATCGAATCTCAGAGTGCAGTGCCCTGGCTACGCAGCCGGAACACTCTCTCTCCGCAAATATATTTGTGTAAATAAATTTCCTTAAATCGAACCTCGAGGAATTTGTCTTTACTATAATTTCCACGACACTTATACAGATGCTTGCTTTTCCTGCAGCTATCCAGTTCTCAAAACAATATTGAACACACCCTGTAGCTGCCTGCTCAAAGCGAAAGTGAAAGACAGCCAGCTCAGCTCCACCCACACTTTGACATCACTGCAGCTATTTGATAAACACCCATTTCTTCAAGGTACATCCACTATAGCTATTTAATAAACACCAGTTCTCAAAGGTTCTTTCACATGACAATATTACCAAAGAGTAATATAACAGGTAATTGTGAGGCTATCCACTTTGGTGGCAAAAACACTAGGCAGATTATTATCTGAATGGTGGCACTTTAGGAAAAGAGGAAAAGTAACGAGACCTGGGTGTCATGATGGAACAGTCGCTGAAGGTTGGCATGCAGGTACAGCAGGCAGTGAGGAAAGCTAGTGGTATGCTGGCCTTCATAGTGAGAGAATTTGAGTAAATAACTTTTATTGAGACAAGTAGGCTTACATTAACACTGCAATGAAGTTACTGTGAAAAGCCCCTAGTCGCCACACTCTAGCGTCTGTTCGGGTGCACAGAGGGAGAATTCAGAATGCCCAAGATACCTAATAGCACGCCTTTCGGGACTTGTGGGAGGAAACCGGAGCACCCGGAGGAAACCCACGCAGACACGGGGAGAGCGTGCAGACTCCGCACAGACAGTCACCCAAGCCTGGAATTGAACCTGGGACCCTGGCGCTGTGAAGCCATAATGCTAAGCACTTTGCTACCGTGCTGCCCCAGCTATAGGAGTAGGGATGTCTTGCTGCAGTTAAACAGGGCCTTGGAGAGGCCACACATTGAGTATTATGTGCAGTTTTGGTGTCCTAGTTTGAGGAAGGACATTCTTGCTATTGAGGGTGTCCAGCGAAGGTTCACCAGACTAATTCCCGGGATGGCAGGACTGATATATGAAGAATGACTGGATCGACTGGGCTTGTATTCACAGGAGTTTAAAAGAATGAGAGAGGATCTCGTAGAAACATATAAAATCCTGATGGGACTGGACAGGCTAGATTTGGGTAGAATGTTCCTGATTTTGGGGACGTCCAGAACTAGGGGTCACAGCCTAAGAATAAGGGGTAAGCCATTCAGGGCTGAGATGAGGAAGAACTTCTTCTCTCAGAGAGTTGTGAACTTGTGGAACTCTCTACCACAGAGAGCTGTTGGGGCCGGTTCGGTGGATATATTCAAGAGGGAGCTGGACGTGGCCCGTGCGGCTAAAGGGATAAAGAGGTGTGGAGAGAAAGCAGGACACTAAATTTGCATGATCCGCCATGATCATATTGAATGGTGGTGTCGGCGCGAAGAGCTGAATGGCCTCCTCCTGCATCTATTTTCTATGTCTCTATGTTTGGGTTTCCCTCCAAATTCTAAAGTATCAAAAGCTTTGACAACATGTTGCAATCTCTTCATATATGCCCTGTCTGATATCATCTGCACTACTGCCAATGACATAGAGTGAGGTATTGACCTTTCCCTTGCTGGTTTTCTCTGCTAGTCCTGATGCTGTCTGTCCCTAGTAAACCAGGGACACCAGTTTGTGCCACTCCTCAGCTTGATCTTGGACCTTCACGAGGTCAAAGCACACTGGGAAAGATAGGAATTTCTCCCTGGCTTCCTCTCACTGCAGCCTTTGTTTGGAGTTCCATTGTAGATTTTCTTGCACTGCTCTAGTTCTGTACTCTTGTTATACTTTCTGCTTCTTCCTGTCGCTGGGCTCTTAATTTGTTGCTTCTTTCACCTGTTGCCACCATTGTGGGTCTCAGAGGGGGATGTTCATGATATGGACTTACAGGTAATGCTGGAGGCAAAGGCTGTTGGGAAACTCAACCGTCGATTGAACATTATACAAACTGAGTACAGGCTTAGCACGATATTCTACACAGAACGATATTTCTCCAAGCTCCATTCTCATGTGATCTTACATATTTAATATTGACCCTTTAAACTACAAGATGGTCCTTCGACACTGCCCTGAGGTTTCCCAGCAGTGATGCCCATCGCTGCCTGCAAATACTTAGAGACATTCTGAGGTTGCGAAAGGTGCTATACAAACGCAAATCTTTCTTTACTCTTTCAGCTGGAAATGTATCGGATTGTTTAATGCTCGGGGGCCAAAATGTGACAACATTTTGAACAGGTGGGGGGGGGGTGTAAACAGGTGCAGTAGGAGATGACTTCAGGACTGATTCCGGAAACTTCTTTACATAGTCAATGGAAAAGGCAAATTGGATGAGGCGTAAAAGAGACAGCTGATTCGTTCCCAGACGTTTTTGGCTTGAAGATGTAAGTTAAACGTTCATTGAGTGAGAAGGATGTGGAATAGTTTTCCAGGGAGAGCAGTGGAGACAGAAAACATGGACCATTTGACAAATAATCATAAACTACCGTTTCGGGCAAGCGGGATCTTGTGGGACCACCGTCCTCCTCATGGGAGATTATCTTGTAGCCTTGTCACTGAAGCTGTTTTTATAATTTAAAAATGCTCAAAGAATAATGAGGGCACCTGTTAGCAACCATTTATCCGCTGGCAGTTGGATGAGCTTAGCTGTCTGTTGTTCCTGGAGCGGGATTGTCAAGGGAAAAAAGGCCCAGTGCCAAGTGAAAGAAAATCTGATGTGGAGTTCACGTCGGATAAGGAACAATTCGAGTGACGGACAGATTGGACAGCATGCCAGTCAAGAGGCGTACCTCTAATAGAGGGCAGATTCTCATGGCAAAAGAATAGAGTGTTCCTCAGGGAGATCTGCTTCATCCAAGCAGTTTTATTCATCCTTTCTCGTTGCCACACCCGTGATTATCCTGGGCCAACGCTACACAGACGGTTGAGGGCAGAGAGTGGACGGACTCTGTGACAGGATTCACCGGCTGGCCGGCCCCTGTCAACTGCTGCGTTCCCCTCATAACAATCAATTTCCACCCCCCCCCCTTACCTCAGGCTGGAAGGCTGATTTAAGAAACACACTCAGTGAATCTCATGGCAGAATGAGGCCCTCCCCATTTTCTATCCCCCTTATTAGAACATAGAACGATACAGCGCAGTACAGGCCCTTCGGCCCACGATGTTGCACTGAAACAAAAGCCATCTAACCTACACTATGCCATTATCATCCATATGTTTATCCAATAAACTTTTAAATGCCCTCAATGTTGGCGCGTTCACTACTGTAGCAGGTAGGGCATTCCACGCCTCACTACTCTTTGCGTAAAGAACCTACCTCTGACCTCTGTCCTATATCTATTACCCCTCAGTTTAAAGTTATGTCCCCTCGTGCCAGCCATTTCCATCCGCGGGAGTAGGCTCTCACTGTCCACCCTATCTAGCCCCCTGATCATTTTGTATGCCTCTATTAAGTCTCCTCTTAACCTTCTTCTCTCCAACGAAAACAACCTCAAGTCCATCAGCCTTTCCTCATAAGATTTTCCCTCCATACCAGGCAACACCCTGGTAAATCTCCTCTGCACCCGCTCCAAAGCCTCCACGTCCTTCCTATAATGCGGTGACCAGAACTGTACGCAATACTCCAAATGCGGCCGTACCAGAGTTCTGTACAGCTGCAACATGACCTCCTGACTCCGGAACTCAATCCCTCTACCATTAAAGGCCAACACTCCATAGGCCTTCTTCACAACCCTATCAACCTGGGTGGCAACTTTCAGGGATCTATGTACATGGACACCTAGATCCCTCTGCTCATCCACACTTCCAAGAACTTTACCATTAGCCAAATATTCCGCATTCCTGTTATTCCTTCCAAAGTGAATCACCTCACACTTCTCTACATTAAACTCCATTTGCCACCTCTCAGCCCAGCTCTGCAGCTTATCTATATCCCTCTGTAACCTGCTACATCCTTCCACACTATCGACAACACCACCGACTTTAGTGTCGTCTGCAAATTTACTCACCCACCCTTCTGCGCCTTCCTCTAGGTCATTGATAAAAATGACAGACAGCAACAGCCCCAGAACAGATCCTTGTGGTACTCCACTTGTAACTGAACTCCATTCTGAACATTTCCCATCAACCACCACCCTCTGTCTTCTTTCAGCTAGCCAATTTCTGATCCACATCTCTAAATCACCCTCAATCCCCAGCCTCCGTATTTTCTGCAATAGCCTACCGTGGGGAACCTTATCAAACGCTTTGCTGAAATCCATATACACCACATCAACTGCTCTACCCTCGTCTACCTGTTCTGTCACCTTCTCAAAGAACTCGATAAGGTTTGTGAGGCATGACCTACCCTTCACAAAGCCATGCTGACTATCCCTGATCATATTATTCCTATCTAGATGATTATAAATCTTGTCTCTTATAATCCCCTCCAAGACTTTACCCACTACAGACGTGAGGCTCACCGGTCTATAGTTGCCGGGGTTGTCTCTGCTCCCCTTTTTGAACAAAGGGACCACATTTGATATCCTCCAGTCCTCTGGCACTATTCCTGTATCCAATGATGACATAAAAATCAAAGCCAAAGGTCCAGCAATCTCTTCCCTGGCCTCCCAGAGAATCCTAGGATAAATCCCATCAGGACCCGGGGACTTATCTACTTATCCCGCGGGAACCATATAGGGGTGGGGGCGCTGAACATGGGAGGTTGGACGGGACACAGTGTGGGGGATGCAGTAGTGGGAGTGGTGTTGGAGCTTGCGGACGCCAGGTCCCGGAGGGAGACGGTATCTTGCCGGCCATCGGGGTGTTCGAAGTACGCATAGTGTGGGTTGGAGTGCAGGAGCTGGACCCTCTCTACCAGGGGGTCGGTCTTATGGCTCTGAACATGTTTTCGGAGGAGGACTGTCATCAGCCAGGGCGGAAGTGAGGCCCCTGAGGTAGCTCCCCTAGGGAAAATGAACAAACGGTCATGAGGAGTCTGGTTTGTGGCCATGCAAAGGAGAGGCCTAATAGAGTGGAACGCATCGGGGAGGACCTCCTGCCAGTGAGAAACTGGGAGATTCCTGGGCCGCAGGGTCAGGAGGACGGTCTTCCAGACCGTCGCGTTCTCCCTCTCCACCTGCCCGTTTCCCCTGGGGTTGTAACTGGTAGTCCTGCTCGAGGCGATGCCCTTACTGAGCAGGTACTGACACAGTTCGTCGCTCATGAACGACGAGCCCCTGTCGCTGTGGACATAATTGGGGAAACCAAACAGGGTGAAGACACTGTGCAGGGCTCTGATAACAATGGGGGTGGTCATATCAGGGCAGGGGATGGCAAACGGGAAGCGAGAGAACTCATCTATGATGTTAAGGAAGTACGTGTTGCGGTTATTGGAGGGGAGGGGCCCTTTGAAATCGATACTGAGGCGTTCAAAGGGACGGGATGCCTTTACCAGGTGGGCCTTATCCGGTCGATAGAAGTGTGGTTTACACTCCGCACAGATTTGGCAGTCTCTGGTTATAGCTCTGACCTCCTCGGTGGAGTAGGGCAGGTTGCGGGCTTTGATATAATGGGCGAGCCGGGTGACCCCCGGGTGGCAGAGGTCATCGTGGATAGCCCGTAGTCGGTCATCTTGCGCGCTGGCGCATGTGCCGTGGGACAGGGCATCTGGGGGCTCGTTGAGCTTCCCAGGACGATATACTATATCGTAGTTATAGGTGGAGAGTTCGATTCTCCACCTCAAGATCTTATCATTCTTGATCTTGCCCCGCTGCATATTGTCAAACATGAAGGCAACCGATCGTTGGTCGGTGATGAGGGTAAACCTCCTACCAGTGAGGTAGTGCCTCCAGTGCCGCACGGCTTCCACGATGGCTTGGGCTTCTTTTTCGACCGAGGAGTGTCGAATTTCGGAGGTGGTGAGGGTGCGTGAAAAAAACACTACCGGTCTGCCTGCTTGGTTGAGGGTGGCGGCGAGAGCGACCTTTGAGGCGTCACTCTCCACCTGGAAGGGGATGGACTCGTCCACCGCGCGCATCGCAGCTTTGGCAAAGTCCGCCTTGATGCAGTTCGTGTTGCGGGCCGGGCAGTGCAGTCGGGGGTGTTGGGACTGGCCGCAAAAGTAGCAGGGCAGCCCCCCATGATGGGCGGGCGGCCGCGCGGCACAGGCCTGGGGTAGTCTCGGGTCGGGGGCCCACGAGGGGGTCGCGTGATCGGCTGGGAACGCAGTAAGGCTCTGAAAAGTGGCCTCCAGAGAGGTAGCCAGTTTTACCGTATCGTTCAGGTCCTGGGCCCCTTTTTCGAGCAGGCGCTGTCTCACACAGTTCGATCGGACCCCCGCCACGTAAACGTCTCGGACGGCGAGCTCCATGTGCTGAGTGGCCGTAACGGCCTGGTAGTTACAGTTATGCGCGAGGGCTTTGAGGTCACATAGGTAATCATCTAGTGGCTACCCGGGGCGCTGGCGGCAAGTGGTGAAGACGTGTCGCGCGTATACCTCGTTCACAGGCCGCACATAGAGGCGTTCGAGTAGTGCGAGGGCCTCTGTATAGGAAGCGGCTTCGTCGAGCTGGACAGAAATGCGATGGCTCACCCATGCGTGGAGGAGGCTCAGCTTCTGTTCGTCAGTGACGGATGGCGTAGACGACGCGGCGAGGTCGGCCTTGAAGCATCGAAGCCAATGTGGAAAAATGTCTTTCACCTCCGCGGCCTGTGGATCGACTTCCAGTCTGTCAGGTTTGAGGGCTGATTCCACAGTAGTATTTTAAGCTGATTAAATTGATGGTCCATCAATTCACTCGAAGACATGTGGAGAAGTAAACCGTGATTTTAATCAGCTTAGAACTGAGCCTGCCTGTGACCGGTACAACACTGAAGTCAGCCCCGCAGGTCAGCAGCTCTTATACTTCCTGTAAAGGGGGTGGAGCCATGGGCGGAGCCCATACAGGCCCCAACATATCCTCTGTGGGTGAAGCCACACAATGGCCCATAGGTAGAGCCCACAGGGTTAATAACATAACACAGTGCACTGGTGAATTAGCAGTAATTATACATTCACCACAGTGGTCGACTCTTAACTGCCCCTCTGAAATGGCCTAGCAAGCCCTCAGTTCAAGCGCAATTAGGATTGGGCTCCAATCATCTGCATCCTTGACTCTAAATTCAATTACGGCCAGGATTTTCCAGCCACACCACCCGCCCCCACCCCCTGCACCGTGTTTTCCAGCGGCAGAGGTCGGTCACCATTGGCTGCTGGCGGGATCTTCTGGTGGCGTCAAAGTCCACGGCGGTTTGTATGGCTCGCCTGCCCTACCACCAGGGAACCCAAGTGGGGTGGGGAGAGGGGCTGCCTTGGGTGGGACGGGAGCATCCTGCCCAATGATTTTAGGCCTCATGTTAAGACAGGGGTACATAACTGTTGATTTGCAGAGTCTAGGGTGTGAAATTGTAAACCATATAAACCATACAAGGCAGAAAAAGGCCCATTTTGTCTGCACTCCAACACTTCTGCTCTGTCCCAAATGTCACTGCAAATATTTCCTTTACATTGAATGCCCTTTCAAAAATTACATTGGGATCTGTTTCCACCATCCTTTCAGGCACAGCATTCTAGATGATAACAACTCGCAGTGGAAACAAATTTCTCCTCTGCTGGTTTGGCCGATATGTGACTCCCAGCCGGAACAAGTAACACAGTTGCATTTAAGGCAGTTCACTCCCCTCTTCTGAAGGGCAGTTCGGGACGGGCAACAAATGCTGTCCACATCCAGCGAACGAATTTAAAGAAAACTGAGGACCCTTCGCCAACCCCTCCCCCTCATCCCAACCCCCTACCAGCAACCCCGCACAGCCGCAAAGCCAATTACCCCTTCAGGTAGCTGTTGCGATTCCCCTGGCCAACATTCATCCCGCAACCAAAAACAGGAAAACTGCTCATTGATCTCATTGCTGTAAGTGGGACTTTATCCAAATGACGTTTGTTGCTGCTCTTGCCAGCACTGCACATTAATTTGTTCAATTTGTGCGCATGTCTTTGATACATAATCGAATACTGATTTAGCACTGTCGTGTTCTTTGTGTTGCTAAATTCAGGATGGTTGGCATAGTGTTCACAAAGACCAGAAAATAGCTTGAACATGAACAAAGCTATAAATTTATTAACACGCCTAATTTGGATTCGACACGTACTCCTAAATAATACACAGTTGATTATTAACACATAAACTACATTCATCTCCAACTAATCTCTATATTGTTGTATATTATGATCTGCTCTTACTCACACTATCTTTACTTCTATCTGTCTCCAGCTAACGCCTGCACTACTCTCTCCCCCAAGGCTTAGCATCAATGCCTTATATACTCGTAAATGTAGCTCCCTCTAGTGGCTTTCTAGACATTTCATTAACCCTTGCTGTTCTTACATTTCTGATGATACCACAAGCACGAGATAAATGCAAGTATTTCCCCCCCCCCCCCTCCCAAGGAAACCAGAATGAGCTTTTAAATTGCAGTGCACCTTAAGGTGAGCTGCGGTGGCGTAGTGGTAATGTCACTGGACTAGCAATCCTGAGGCTCAGGCTAATGCTCTGAGCGGCATGGGTTCAAATCCCTCCATGGCAGCTGGTGGAATTTAAATTCAATTCACAACAACTGGAATTGACGACCATGAAACCATCATCAATTATTGTTCAACCGACATTCACTGCCAATGCTCCACGTGACTCCAGACCTAAAGCCGAAAACAATATGGTTGCTCTTAACTGCCCCTCGGTTCGAGGACAAATTAGGGAGCAATGATGCCGCAATCCCATGGAAGAATAAATAAAATAAAAATTGCGTGGTTCACATTCTTTGTTTCCATTTGTCTGAATACCCCGTAGAAGTGGTTGTCATTGCAAAGTTTACCCACGTTTTGGGGATAACAGATGGATCAAAAGTCGAATTCTGAGGGCAATTTTCACTCTCTCTCTGCCCCCAGTGCAGATCTATTGAGACTGCGTACAAATTAATGAACAACGTTGAATAACGGCCATCACTATTTTAACAACCTGATACTTTTTATTATAAGCTCTGGAATCCCCTCCCAAACTCTTTGCACCTTTCTGTTGATCACCTCGATACACATCTTTTGACACCTGTTCCATTGCCCCTTTAAGTGGCTTTGAGTACCCAATTCCTTTTTTTCCAATGAAGGGGCAATTTGCACGGGCAATCCACCTACCCTGCACATCTTTGGGTCGTGGGGGTGAGATCCACGCAAACACGGGGAGAATGTGCGAACTCCACACGGACAGTGACCGGAGCTGGGATCGAACCCGGGTCCTCAGCGCCGTGAGGCGCCAGTGCCGCCCTTGGCTTGGTGCTTAACCCTCTTGTGACACTCCTTGCTGTGTTAAAGGTGCTACATAAGAGCAGGTTGTCGTCGTTCTTTTTGCCAAATAGCCCTGAAACTTTTCCCGATCAACTTTTAGCAAAGGTTCCTAAGGGAGCGAACAACTTCTCCTTTTTCTGTTTTCTATACAGAAATAAAACACTGAAGGGAGTCTGGCCCTCGAGTGCCCCATTTTTCCTGCACTATGCTGCCCTCTGCTGTTTATCAGGAGAATTCCATACTGCCCATGATCACCCTTCAGCACAGTGACAAAAGAAATTGCATGTCATAGTTTCTCAGCAATAAGGAAGGTCAGCGTTGACCTTTATTCCATGGGGATTGCATCATTTTTATTCCTGGATTTCTTCTTCTCGTGCTCCCTCATCTCCTGAACATGAACACTATGAGATAAACAAATGGAAACAAAGAATGCTGGAGAAAGCATTGAGCTTGCCGGGCAGCCTTTCGTCAGAACAACCTGAAACATCGGCTGGGATTCTCCACGGCTTGTTTCCCGGCAGTAGGAGGTGCCCTCCCCCCCCCCCACCCCCCCCCCCCCCCCCCCCCCCGGTGGCCGGTGGCGGGATCGTCTGGTCCCACCGCCATCAATGGGATTTCCCCTTGATTCCACCCCATGCCGCCAAAGTATGTTGTTGGAGGCCGCCGGACAATGATGGCCCACTTCCACCGCCACAAAACACCCGGCAAGGGGGCTGGGGAGGGGGAATCCTGCCAGTTAACTCTGCCCCTCAGGGGAGGGGGAATCCTGCCCGTTAACTCTGTTCCTCCCTTCGCAGATCTTCCCTGATTGTTTTGATCACAGTTTTCCAGCATCTGCCATATTTTGCTTTATTTTTAATAACTTTTTTGTCTATTCATTCAGCAGGTGTGGATGTCACTGGCTGGACCAGCACCTATTGCCCAACCCTAATTTCCCTTGTCGCCATCTGGGATGGCCACTTCCAGAATACAAAATGGACGCTCGCAAAGAATGTAGGGAACTGTAGTCAATGTTAGGAAAACAAGCAGGCACAAAGCCTGTATGCATATTGGAGAGACAGCTCCCAGACGGAATTAAAACTATAGGTCAATTAACATACTGATGGCCCATCTCCGGGAACAAAGGAAAGACACTCAAGCAACCGATACTGTTCCAGACGTCCCGGCGCCAGTTCCCCAACCGAAAGCACAAACAAAGCCAGGCCAACGGCCACCGAGGACACGCTCAGCCATCAGGGCACCCACCCCTTTATTGGTCAAGGTCAATACCAGTGATCGCGAAGCGGCCCAATTAATTGGGGCCAAGTTTAAGGCCCGCCTAAAAGCGCGCGAAGCCCCTCCAGGTATAAGAAGGAACCCCCACGAGAGAATCGCTCTCTTGGATTTGGCTCTCAGGCGGAGAGACCCATCCACCAGCTACACCAGAAGCAAGTAAGTCCAAGGTCAATGCTCGCTACCAGACGGACGACCTTTGCTGTTCTCCTGTACCACTTCGCACCCAACAACCTCAGATCCGAACAACGGCCATTGTTCCTCTGACCGAGTGAGCACCCGAAGCTAAGTATAGGCCTTAGCATTAGAGATAGTTTACTTTGTAGTACTTTGTGCATGGGTAGATATTACTGTGTGTGTAAATAAATAGTATTGACTTTAAACTAACTAACTGGTGTATTGGCTCTTTGATCAGTATTCGGGTTTGAACCTTGTGGCGGTATCGAGAGACACCTGGCGACTCTAAAGCATACATAATTAGGATTAAGGAAGGCGACCATATTGACCGCCATATTTATAACCAGAGAAACAGAGCAACACGCTTGAACTGAGTGGCTTGCTCGGCATTTCAGAGTCATTGAAGAGTCAACCACATTGCTGTAGATCTGGAGGCACGTGTCGGCCAGTTGGTCAGACCAGGTAAGAGTGGCAGATTTCCTTCCTTAAAGGACATTAGTGAACCAGATGGGTTCTTATGACTATCAGCAATAGTTTCTTGGTCATCATTAGACTTTTAATTCCACATTTTGTATTGACTTCAAATGTCACCATCAGCCGTGGTGGGATTCGAACCCAACTCCCCAGGGCATTATGTTGGATCCCTGGTCCAGTGACAATAACACTACGCCATCATCTCCCCTCAAAAATGGGGGGGGACATGCTGTCAAAGCTTTTCATCTCACACTCATCGGATCAGATTTGGTTTCTTTAACCAAAAAAGATTTGGTATTCTTGCCATTTTGTCCTCATGAAATCTTTGACCGCACGCCTCCCTTTTTCCAAGTTCTCAAGTTCTGTACTGCCATGCCGTAACTTTACTTTTACAAAGGTTAGAGAAAGATGTGCATTTTTGTAGCGCCTTTCATGACTTCAGGATGACCCAAAGCACTTTGCAGCCAATGGAACGCTTTTTGAAGAGTAGTCACCCTTGTAATGTAGGATATTTTGTAGCCAGTTTGTGTACAGCAAGCTCCCACCAAACAGTAAGTTGATCATGACCAGATTAGCTGGGTTTTTTTGATGTGACAAATATTGACCAGGTCACAAGGGATAGCTCCTCTACTCTTCTTCAAAATAATGCCGTGGGATCATTTACACCCATGTAAGAGACCAGATGGGTACTCAGTTTAACATCTCATCTCAACAACATCTTTATGTACAACATGCTCCAGAAGAGAGAGAGAGAAAGAGAGATGGTGAGAGAGACAGAACAGTAGATATTGGAGATGGATAGAGAAGGAGGAATGGATTGAGTGGTGGATGATTTTGGAGGGAGGGGGGGAGGGGGTTGGGGAGGGGGGGGGGGGGGAGGGGGGGAGGATGGAGGCAGTAAGTATTTAGGAAAGCTTGACCAAGCAAGGAAGAAGAGTTGGAAGAAGTTGCAACGGTAAAGTGGGGTAATGTCAGGGAGGGACAAAGATAGAGAAGGCCATGGGCCTGTGGCAATCAACAAGACATGGTTTATAGGCAGGTGGGACTCAAAGCAATTGGCAGGGTATGGGCAGAAGTCGTATCCCCTTAATTAAATAGCCTTTCGAAACACACGAGCTGATTTGAACCCCTGCTGGGAATTGGGATTAATGCCCTGTGGTAGTACCAGGTATTGCGGTACCTAAGAGGCTGATGACCATTGGTTAGACCCAGGAGTCTACCATTGGCTGTTGTTACGTAGCTCCGCCCTGAGAGGCGGAGTATAAGAAACGGTGCCGTCCCAGCAGCCTTCACTTTCTGTACCGAAGCTGCTGGGGAACACGTTCTAGTAGATTAAAGCCTTCAGTTATGAAATCACTTCGTCTTGAGTGTAATTGATTGCGCATCATGCCCCATTCACACCCCCGCCCCCCCACCCCATTCACCAGGCTCATTAAAGACATCCATCCTAGTTAGGTGGGGGCCTAACTTTGATGGCAAAAGTGCCATTCTAACCACTGGGCAAACTATAGTCCACCAGCAAACATTGGCGGCAGCAGATAAGGCCGACTAAAGACAATAAATGTAACCGTTTATGTGGGCTAGGACGGGCTCTTACTGCCCCGACGAGGAAACTTGGGTGTCCCCTGCTCATGGGTTCAGCTTTCACCTCATCACGGATTGTGCCCACACCACCCAAATCCACCTTGCCAAGAACCGTCTCCATGGCTATCTGACGATGACCTGAGTCACGAATTTGATGGTGGTGATGACATCCTGGCAGTTTTGAACCAGGTTAGGGCCCAGGGTTCTATCTCTAGAGGATGCTGTTAGGGAAGGACAGATAACTGGAGGGTTCGTCACTTTCTCCGGCCCCTGCACTTGATTATTCCCGGCTTCAGGAAAAATCGTACCTTCGGTGTCTCGGCTCACACAGGAGGAATGGCCACTTGGGTGGGAGACTGGTGACCATTCAGTGTCTATGGAACAGTATCTCAGACCTGTCAAGCCCTTCAGCGGACAAGGGGATGAAATCAAGAGGATAAACAAAGTCGATTTCTCAAGTACCTCACGAGGAATACTTAATTGAGTTTAAACCAAACGCATTCATTAAATAAAATGTGAGAATCACACAAATTCCAACTGTACAGGATTATACAAAAAAATAAGTTTAAGTGGAAGAAATTTTGAGACATAAATATCATTGGAAAATGACCAAATAACTCGCACAAAACACAGAATAAATTAGAAAAATAAAATTGCAGATATTTACAATAAATCTAAAAAGGACCATGTTCTCTTTTGAAAGAGGAGGCTGAGGGAAATGTAGAGATCTTCAAAGTCTGAAAGTTTCTGATAGGGTGGACGCAGAAAGGATGTTTTCTTTTGAGGGGGAAGAGCAAATCAAGAGACCTTCAATAAGGGATAGTCACTGAGGAATCCACTTGGGACTTCAGGAGAAACCACTTTACCCAGAGAATGGTGAGAATGTGGAACCCGCTCCAATGGAGAGTGGTTGAAGTGAGTAGCATTAATGCATTTCATGCTCTAGATGAGTATTTGAGGCAAAAGGGGGAATAGAACGCAGCAGTCCCAGGTTGCATCAGTTGACGGACTCCAAAGAAGCCTGCCCCTTTTGTGGCCCTGTGCATTGACCATACTTTTATAGGTTGTCGTAGACTACACTCCCATTTCCGTCTCCCTTTCCTTACAGTTTTGTTTGCTCTTCAGTCCCAAGCTCCTGGCCTACGGGGCATCTGGTGCGGAGAGGGATGGGGAAGGAGGAGGACAGCTCAGGAATCAACTCCCGGGCCTGGCAAACTTGCCATAAACGGGTCTGGGCAGCGGGCGACTGAGGGAGTTATCCAACCCAACTCTCTGCCCCTCAGCCGCAACTACATTCGCGGGCAGAGTCCCGCGAGAAGGAGTATGTGGTGTCTCCCGGCGGTGTTGAGGCCTTCTGTGCCCAGTGGGCACTGGGGTGCCTTATCGACCCACTTAATCATGTTCTGGTTCAATGTTTTAAGTTTCATTTGTGATCTGCTTTCTGTTTCAGGCAGTATCCCTTTAAGGGGCTGCCCCTTTAATTTGACCCTCAGTTTATTCGATTATGTTCAATTGGTTATTTTATTTCTTCAAAATAGGAGAATGGGGATAAACGGTAACAATGATTGATTTAGGTGAGAAAGGAGAGGAGGAGGTTCGGGTGGACTATGAATACATGCATGGGCTAGTTGGGCCGGATGGTCTGTTTCTGTGCCACTAGCCGATATAATCCAGCTGAATGCAGAAGGGGCTTCTCTTTGACTCAGAATCCAGGGATGTAGCTCTGAGGAAGCGGGTGTGTTTGTGCAGATTCCGTTTCACAGTTAAAATCCTGTATCAATAAAAAAAAAAACACGTTATTGAGTAACTGAGCTTATCAATGAGGCAGTGGATAAAATCGTCCATCCTCGCTCGTGGCTGGGATTTTCCGGTAACTCGGAAAATGAATGGTGCTTTGGCTGGACCGCCAAAATATCCATTCCCGTGCGCAACGGGCGCCGCCACGTCCGAGATCGGTGAATCTCGCCCAATGTCTACCCTGCCGTCAGTCAGTCGCTCATGTCTCGATGGATCCAATTAATGAGAAACTGGTTGCTCTTGTCCCACAGAGGGCCTACCATTTGGGGCTCTCCATTATCCCGTTTTGTCACCGCGAATGGGTTGGCGATGAAGCTAAAACGGCAAAGGGTGCTTTCATTCCTGTTGCAGATCAACAAGGAGGCTTTGGGTACGATTTAACATGCAAAAAACAGAGTACGTTTTGGGCTGGTATAGCGGAATCTTTCTCAGCGCCTGCAGTGCAGAGGACAACCACCGGCAAGGTGCCAGGCTGGCAGTGCCAAGGTATCTGGGTGGCAGTCCCTTTTATACAGCTAGAATCTCTAGACCACCATGATGTCTTTTCAACATGGCAGCACCCAGGGTAAACTGCGCAGAACGTGACATGGGCAAAGCTGGTATCACAAGCAGACGATAGCACAGTGTTAATGTTGCTGGAAGTGTAATCCAGATGCTCTGGAGATATGAATTCAAATCCCACTGCAGCAACTAGAGGGATTTGAATGAAATTGATTCATAAAACGTGAAATAATATTCTGCTTTCATGAAACTACCATGATGTGGAGATGCCGGCGTTGGACTGGGGTGAGCACAGTAAGAAGTCTTACAACACCAGGTTAAAGTCCAACAGGTTTGTTTCGAATCACTAGCTTTCAGAGCACAGCTCTCCTTCATCACCTGAAGGGGGCTAAGGCAGTGTATGGGGGGGGGGTTACCCTCCTCAAATTTCAATTGACAGCTTTTTGGGGCAGAGAGTTAAGGTTTCCACCTCGCCTCATCTGTGGAAGTGCTTTCTGTCCTCGCCCCTGAATGGTCTAGCTGTTATTTTAACATCAAGCTCCCTTGTTCTGGATTCCCCAGAGGAAAGGCAAGTAACTAGAATCATAGAAATGCCTACAGTGCTGAAGGAGGCCATTCAGCCCATCGGGTCTGCACCGACCCTCCGAAAGAGCATCCTACCTAGGCCTAATTCCCTGCCCTACCCCCGTAACCCACCTAACCTTTAGACACTAAGCGGCAGTTCAGCGTGGCCAATCCACCTAACCTGCACATCTTTGGACTGTGGGAGGAAACCGGAGCACCCGGAGGAAACCCACGCAGACACGGGGAGATAAAGTGCAAACTCCACACAGTCACCCGAGGTCGAAATTGAACCTGCCCCGGCGCTGTGAAGCAGTAGTGCTAACCACTGTGCCACCAAGCCGTCCCGGACTAGAGGAGATTCAGCTGGTTTGGGCGATAGGGTTCTGTGCGCACTGCGCCAGAGCACAAACCTGAGAAGGAATCTGCTTGATTATCTTGCATTCATTTAAATAGCAGGAAAATGGTTTCTTCGCTCCAACCTGCCCAGTTCCCCAATACTGGCTCGGCCCAGTTGATCTAATTAACTTTGACATAGATAGACACAGGAGCATCTTTCATTCAATAATCAGGCCTGATCTCAGGAGGAGAAGGTCCAGCAGCAGACTTCTTCTCACAATTTCAGCGCAACAGTTCTGCAGTGTTGTCCCATCCAAACTCACCCCTTCCCCTGGCCAAACTACATTAGACCACCCCGCACCTCCCACAGACCATCCTAAATATAATCAGTGCATGCATTAAATAATTGATCCCCGGAGTCAGAAAACAGATCTTTTTTAAAAATCAAGGATTGGCATGTACCTCAAGCCCAAATCTCCAGGGCATAAATTTGCGACACAT
This sequence comes from Scyliorhinus torazame, assembly GCF_047496885.1. Lineage (NCBI taxonomy): Eukaryota > Metazoa > Chordata > Chondrichthyes > Carcharhiniformes > Scyliorhinidae > Scyliorhinus > Scyliorhinus torazame. The sequence continues at coordinate 22,406,816 of NC_092718.1, read as the reverse complement.
TAAAAGGGCTTACCTTTGTAAAGGAACACATTCCCTGCAAGGCCGAGAGATGATCTGCATTGGTCATGGCTAGCGGTTCTGTCAGGTGAGAGTAGGGCAGGGCCAGGGATGGGAAAGGTGGCAAGTGCGCAGGGTGATGGATCCAAGGTTGACAGCAGCCCAGATCCTGCTGACACACCTGTAATCTGCCCTCAATGTCTCTGCCCTCTGACGGGCCCTCCTCGTTCAAATTCAGCAGCTCAGTCAGGTGTGAGATGTAGCGGATGGTCAGGCGCAGGGTCTCCAGTTTGGTCAGGCTCTGACTCGCCGGCGCCACCGACGGAGGCAGGTACGTCCTCAGGTTGTGCAGGGCCTTGGCCAGGCCCCTCATCCTCAGCTTCTCTCTCTCGCTGGCATTTTGCCGTTGCCTCCCTGGGTAGCACGACCTGGTCTTCCTCACCCGTAGCCCTGAACCCAGGCGCTCCTCTGACGGAGAAGGGAGGCTTCCGGTCTGACAGGCCTCTTGAGGAGATACTGCGGGCATACACGGAGGTGAGAACCTGAAAAAGTCAGTTGAAGAGATGGGAGAGAGGCTGTGTGATGTGGAGTCAGTGTGGCAGTCAGATTCCGAGGGGATTCGGTGTGGGTCGGACAGCAAAAAATGGTCAAAGTCTGGAATCACCCAGTTTGGCTTCAGTGGCGTGTTACACTCTGAAAAGGAGCTGTCGGGATCCCATGCACAGTCCGACTCTGAACTCACGTAGTTCAGCTCCGACAGTCTGTTATACTCGCAGGACATCAGGCAGTCCTGGAACTGGGAAACAGTGATGTCCATTTCTCTTCAACAGTCAGCAGCCTGGGTCACAGCACAACACGAAGTGTGACAGAGCAACACTGAGCGAGGAGGGAGTGTGCCCCGGTGTGGCTGAAAATGCTGGAGTGAGTTCAGCATTTGGTAGCTTTTATCCTGGCGTTCGAGGTGTGAAGCGACACTTTCAGGATGGGAATTTAGCACGTAGGGTAATGGGATTTCATTCCCAGACTCCAGGGTGTAGAGTTGTAGCAATCTAAATATGGAGAATGCCACATCAGCCTGTCCATTCTGTAGACACTGGGTAAAACAGCTGCACCTCGATTTGTTGATAGTGGAATCTGCTTTTATTAAATTCCTTCAGCTGGGGCAGTTTCTTCCCCTCTATCCCCCCGACTCCTTAAGGAGGTGATCTTTGCTGATTCCTTGCTCCAGAAGGGATAGAGGCTGGCTGCTGTCCGGCCTTTCTTCACCTTTCCCACCCCGAAGATAGTCAACAGCAATATGTAAATGGTGTTTTTGTGATACTGACTGAGGGATACATTTGGCCATGGCATTGGGTCAGATCAGTGGCACAGTGATTGGCACGGCTGCTGCATCGCGCCAGGGACCCAGATTCATTTCCAGCCTTGGGTGGCTGTGTGGAGTTTACACGATCTCCCCGTGTCTGCGTGGGTTTCTTCCCTCACTCTCAAGGTGTGCAGGTTAGATGGATTGGCCATACTGAATTGCCCCTCGGTGTTCAAAGTTGGTTGGGGTTGCAGGGATAGGAGAGGGGCTGGGGGGCAGATAGGGTGCTCTTTCAGAGGGTCGGTGAAGACTCAATGGGCCAAATTGTTATACGTTTTAGTTACCGTTGTATGAAGAGTCAAAAGTCCTGTTCCTTTTCACCAAACACCATTTATTTCACATCCACAGCCTCTGCACAAAACTCTAACAACACATCACCTGACCCAAGGGCCACCTGAAGCCCCTTTGCATATCAGTGTCAATCATTGGATACTTAACATAAATGAGACAACTAATTGCAATGTCTCTTAATGCATTACTGAACTCTTAACCCATTACTTAACACGAATGGCTCATTCTGCACTGTAGAGATTCTATGAACTCCCCTGTCCCTCGAGTTCCATGGGATCTTTTATGTCCACTTGAGAGGGCAGATGAGCCTCACTTTAATATCTCATCTGTAAGGAAGTACCTCTGACAGTGTAGCATTCTCTCAGTGCTGCACTCGGTGTGCCAGCTTCGGGTTTTGTGCTCAAGTCCTGAAAAGGGTCTTGAATTTGCAACGTTCTGGCTCAGAGGCCAAAGTGCAACCAACTGAGCCATGGTCGAGAGGGATAATTTACAAGACTGCCCCAGACATGGAGCCTCAGCATCTGGGACGCTTGCCCACCAGGAACCCCAACTACTGAGAGGCCCAACTACCCGATTCCCCATGTACGAGGAACCTGATACCATGACCACTGGGAGCCCTCCAACTGGGAGTCCTGCCCACTTGGAAACCCATCCGTTGGTATCGGATAAGAGTGCTTGGCAGGGTGAGGGTTAAGGTGGGATTGGAGAATAATACTGCCCACAGTATGATGTAGAAAGTCACATGATAGTAGACTGTCTGCGGAGTAGAGTCTGGAAGGAACAGGCATGGAGAGAGCACCCATACATGGCAGTACCTTGGATTGATACATAGTTATGGGTTACCAATAGATGGCTTTTGTTCGAACATCCCGGCCTCTAGACCTCTCCAGCAGACACCAAACAACCTTTATAATTATTTGGGCCTCAGCCACTGGATGCCCTGTCTACTGGAGGCCTTGTCCAATAGAGCCACATCCATATGCACCCTCGCTCAATGGACGTGTTGCCTGATTGCGCTACCCAGTGAGGAGATATTCATCCAAAACGAATACAAAGTGTCCAGGTCTTAGCCCAGGTTCTGGGGAATGGGATGGGGTGGAGTGGGGCAGAGGGGGAGAAGGAAGAGAGCCCACAATAGGACTCATACACAAAAACTGGCAAAGTCAGTCATTGTTGCCTATTCCTGGCCACTATCTCGTGGCTTTTGCTGGGAGATTTTCACATGCCTGTTAATTCAGGTGACCAAGATTGAGCAGTAACGCCATCTTATCACCTGGTGTATCTGATCATCTCTATGTGGCTCCCCATTCCCCACTTGACCTTTATGCAAAACAACTCAAATAACAGAAGCAGCCAGTCGAGGGAGTAGAGAGAGCAAAGGATGTTATACATTGAGGGAAGACGGTGGCGTAGTGGTAATGGACTAATTTAAGGCTCTGGGGCCATAGGTTCAAATCTCACCATGGCAGCTGGCGGAATTTAAATGCAATTTATAAATCTGGAATTGAAACCTAGCCTCGTAAATAGTGACTGTGAAACTATCATCGATTGTTGTAAAAACCCATTTGATTCACTAATGTCCTTTAGGGAAAGAAATCTGCCACCTTTACCTGAAGGCTCTAAATCCACAGCAATGCAGTTACCTCCTGGCTGCCCTCTGAACCTTATGAGCAAGCTGCACAGTTCAAGGGCAATTAGGAATGGGTAAGAAATGCTGGCCTGGCCTTGCAGAAAATGCTTCCGATAAACACCATAAGCTCCATTTATCCTGGTGGTAAATTTACACTCGTATTTCCATATGTTCACAGATATTACTCTAATTGTTTACAGAACATTCATTGTATATATAGCTGAGAAACAAGGATTCTTGTAAAAACAAAATCTGCTGGAGCCAGGGTCAGGGCTGCTGGAGTCAGGGTCAGGGCTGCTGGAGCCAGGGTCAGGGCTGCTGGAGTCAGGGTCAGGGCTGCTGGAGCCAGGGTCAGGGCTGCTGGAGTCAGGGTCAGGGCTGCTGGAGTCAGGGTCAGGGCTGCTGGGGTCAGGGTCAGGGCTGCTGGAGTCAGGGTCAGGGCTGCTGGAGTCAGGGTCAGGGCTGCTGGAGTCAGGGTCAGGGCTGCTGGAGTCAGGGTCAGGGCTGCTGGTGTCAGGGTCAGGGATGCTGGAGTCAGGGTCAGGGCTGCTGGAGCCAGGGTCAGGGCTGCTGGAGTCAGGGTCCGGGCTGCTGGCGTCAGTGTCAGGGCTGCTGGAGTCAGTGTCAGAAATGCTGGAGCCAGTGTCAGGGCTGCTGGAGTCAGGTTCAGGGCTGCTGGAGTCAGGGTCAGGGCTGCTGGGGTCAGGGTCAGGGCTGCTGGAGTCAGGGTCAGGGCTGCTGGAGTCAGGGTCAGGGCTGCTGGAGTCAGGGTCAGGGCTGCTGGAGTCAGGGTCCGGGCTGCTGGAGTCAGGGTCAGGGCTGCTGGGGTCAGGGTCAGGGCTACTGGAGTCAGGGTCAGGGCTGCTGGAGTCAGGGTCAGGGCTGCTGGAGTCAGGGTCAGGGCTGCTGGAGTCAGTGTCAGGGCTGCTGGAGTCAGTGTCAGAGATGCTGGAGCCAGTGTCAGGGCTGCTGGAGTCAGGGTCAGGGCTGCTGGTGTCAGGGTCAGGGCTGCTGGAGCCAGGGTCAGGGCTGCTGGAGTCAGTGTCAGAGATGCTGGAGCCAGTGTCAGGGCTGCTGGAATCAGGGTCAGGGCTGCTGGAGACAGGGTCAGGGCTGCTGGAGTCAGTGTCAGGGCTGCTGGAGTCAGTGTCAGGGCTGCTGGGGCCAGGGTCAGGGCTGCTGGTGTCAGGGTCAGGGCTGCTGGAGCCAGGGTCAGGGCTGCTGGAGTCAGTGTCAGAGATGCTGGAGCCAGTGTCAGGGCTGCTGGTGTCAGGGTCAGGGCTGCTGGAGCCAGGGTCAGGGCTGCTGGAGTCAGGGTCAGGGCTTCTGGAGTCAGGGTCCGGACTGCTGGTGTCAGGGTCAGGGCTGCTGGTGTCAGGGTCAGGGCTGCTGGAGTCAGGGTCCGGACTGCTGGTGTCAGGGTCAGGGCTGCTGGAGTCAGGGTCCGGGCTGCTGGAGTCAGGGTCCGGACTGCTGGTGTCAGGGTCAGGGCTGCTGGAGCCAGGGTCAGGGCTGCTGGAGTCAGGGTCAGGGCTGCTGGAGACAGGGTCAGGGCTGCTGGAGTCAGGGTCAGGGCTGCTGGAGCCAGAGTCAGGGCTGATGGAGCCAGGGACAGGGCTGCTGGTGTCAGGGCCAGGGCTGCTGGGGCCAGGGTCAGGGCTGCTGGGGCCAGGGTCAGGGCTGCTGGAGCCAGGGCTGCTGGTACCAGGGTCAGGGACCCAGCGACAGTGAAGGAATGGCGATTTGGTTCCGAGTCAGGGTGGTGTGTGGTTTGGAGGGGAACTTGCCGGTAGTGTTGTTCCCGTACATCAGCTGATGGCCAATCCACCTAACCTGCACATCTTTGGATTGTGGGAGGACACCGGAGCACCCGGAGGAAACCCACGCAGACAAGGGGAGAAAGACACACAGACAGTCACCCGAGGCCAGAATCAAATCCGGGCCCCTGGTGTCATGAGGCAGCAGTGCTAACCACTGTGCCACCGTGCCAACCTTAAATGTTGTTGGAGCTGCAGTCATCCAGGTGAGGGGGGAATATTCCATCACACTCCTAGGGCGGGATTCTCCGACCCAACGCCGGGTCAGAGAATTGCCGGGGGCTGGCGTGAATCCCGCCCCCGCCGTGTCCCGAAGTCTCTGCCACCAGAGATTCGGCGGGGGCGGGAATTGCGCCGGTCGGCGGGGGAGGGAATCGCGCCGCGCCGGTCGGCGGGCCCACCCCCGTCGATTCTGAAGATCGCGATGGGCCGATGTCCCGCTGCTGGAATGCTTGTCCCGCCAGCGTGGATTAAACCACCTTTTGAACGGCGGGACAGGCGGCGCGGGCATGCTCCGGGGTTCTGGGGGGGGCGCGGGGCGATCTGACCCCGGTGGGTGCCCCCACGGTGGCCTGGCGGCCCTGTGCCGTGGGGGCACTCGTTTTCTTCCGCCTTCGCCATGGTCTTCACTATGGCAGAGGCGGAAGAGACCCCCTCCCCTGTGCATGCGCGGGGATGACGTCAGCAGCCGCTGACGCTCCTGCGCATGCGTCGCCTGGCGAAGACCTTTCGGCGCCGGCTGGTGTGGCGCCAAAGGCCTTTCGCGCCAGCCGGCGGACGCAAACCACTCCGGCGCGGGCCTTGCCCCTCAAGGTGAGGACTTGGCCCCTAAAGGTGCGGAGACTTCCACACCTTTGCGGCGGCTCGACGCCGGAGTGGTGCCCGTCACTCCATTACGCCGGAACCCCCCGCCTCGCCGGGTAGGGGAGAATCCCGCCCCTAATTTGTGCCTTATGAAATATGGACAGTCTTTGGAGAGTCAGGAGATCTGTGACTCCCTGCATAATTATCTACCCTGACAGGCTCATGTATTTATACGGCCGGTCCAATCAGTTTCGGCTCAATGTTAACCCCCAGGATGTAGACAGTGGGGGGATCAGTGATGATAATGTCAGTGAATGTCAAGAGGCGATGGTTAGATTACCTCTTGTTGGAGTTGGCCATTGGCTATCCTTGTATGGCACGACTGTTACAGTCTCAGGACTATAGCTCAGGCTACCAGCAAAGTTAGATCCTGTCAAGAGTCATGGTTGTTTTTCGAATGGCTCTTGTTGTTGGGAGTAACATATGCCATGGTATTAACACTATGCCAGGGTATGGTATAAACACGAGAAAGTGGGAGATGGCTAGTGTCATTTCCACTCCAAATAACCAGAGTTTGTATTTAATGGAAGAATGTGAGCATTCGGAGATCCCTCAGCTGTGAAAGATGTTGGTTCAATCCGTGTTCTTCCTTCCTTTCTTCTACATTTGATGCAGTAATAATATAAGGTCTGGACGAACAGCTCATGTTGTAGTCTCATTCTTAGTCTAAAGACCCATTGTAGCTGTTTCCTGGGTGTGGATGGACTCAAGTTGTGGGTTGTTTGGTCACTATTGCCTTTAGAGGTCTCTCCATCGTCAAGGAAACTCCGTGAGCAGAATCAACATTTCCCCGAATACATCTTTAGAGAGATTAATGGAGACACACTGTGGGGGTGATCTTGGTTTTCTGGGAGTGATAGTGAGATGACAGCACGTTTTGAATTCTCTCCTGATTTTTATTTCCATTAACGTCATAGGGAATGATATAAAAGAAGCTGTCAACTCCTGCCTCCCGTCTAGCACTGCCACTCAGAGACAGGGGGCTGGATTCTCAGATCCCCAGCACCGGAATCACGTTCGGCGATGGGGCGGAGAATCCCCGATGACGACAGAATCGGGGGCGGCGTCGCTTTCACGTTGTTCCGCCCCCTGAAAAGCACGGCGCGCACCATATCCACGGCCTCAGTCCATTGTCTGATGCCCGCCCCGTGATGCTCCGTTCCTGACCGGCCGAGTTCCCGACGGCGTGGGAAACGTGTTTGTCTCACCCGTCGGGAACTCAGCGTGGCGGCTGCGGACTCAGTCCAGCGCGGCCACTGTCGGGGGAGGCCCGATCCGCGGGCAGGGCGGCTTTATTCGGGGCTGAGGGCACTGAGCACTGAGGGGGGGGGGGGCGGTCCGGGGCGCGAGCGGCCGAAGGGGGTACTAATTTTACGGGTCCGGGTCCACAGGCTGCGTCCGCCATGAAGCATGACACGGCCGCTGCAGGCTGCGGAGCAGGGGACTAGCAGCCTGGCGTAAAACACCACCGTTTTCACGCCGGCGCGACGTAGTTTCCCAAATAGAGAATCCAGCCCATGATCTACCCTGTGGGTGATAGATACCAGGGGCGTAATTCTCCGTATTCGGAGTGATGTCTGCCGACCGGCGCCAAAAACGGTGCAAATCTGTCCGACATCGCGCCGCCCCAAAGGTGCGGAATCCTCCGCATCTTGAGGGGCCGAGCCCTAACCTTGAGGGGCTAGGCCCGCGCCGGACTGATTTCCGCCCCGCCAGCTGGCGGGAAAGGCCTTTGGCGCCCCGCCAGCTGGCGCAAAACTGACTTTGCCGGGCGGCGCATGCGCGGGAGCGTTAGCGGCCACTCACGGCATCCCTGCGCATGCGCAGTGGAGGGGGTCTCTTCCGCCTCCGCCATGGTGGAGACCGTGGCGAAGGCGGAAGGAAAAGAGTGCCCCCATGGCACAGGCCCGCCCGCGGATCGGTGGGCCCCGATGGCGGGCCAGGCCACCGTGGGGGCACCCCCCCGGGGCCAGATCGCCCCGCGCCTCCCCCCCAGGACCCCGGAGCCCGCCCGCGCCGCCTTGTCCCACCGGTAAGAGAGGTGGTTTAATCCACGCCGGCGGGACAGGCATTCCAGCAGCGTGACTTCGGCCCATCCGGGCCGGAGAATCGCCGGGGGGGGGGGGGGGGGGGGGGGGGGGCCGCCAACTGGCGCGGTGCGATTCCCGCCCCCGCCGAATATCCGGTGCCGGAGGGGCGGGATTCACGCCAGCCCCCGGCGATTCTCCGACCCGGCGGGGGGTCGGAGAATCTCGCCCCAGGTTACCAATAATTTCCAGAATATAATGCACGGTAAACAAGCATGAAAAGGCCAAAGCAGCAACACACACATGGGTAGATCATGATGCTGATACGAATCAGGTTTTTAATAATGAAATGTTTGATAGATCATTCGGAAAAAGCAATGACATTTGTTGTTGATTGATAACCAGGAAAGCATTTAAAAAAACACAGTGATTTCACACCTCACCTGTTTAGAAAGGTCACTCTGCACAGTCGCCCCCCCCCTCCCCTTGCTGAACACACCCACCACCCATCCTTGTCAACATACTAACTTTACACCATCTCCAGTCATGTTTATACAAGTGTGAGATGTTCCCCGAGTGTTTAGAGTGTAAACTTGGGAACAGCAAAGTTAGAGGCCAGGGTTTTACCATGTTCCCTCATTTCCCCGGTCTCACAACATTAGAGAATTGAATAGAATTCCTGCAGAGAGGAAGGAGGCCATTCAGAGCATGACGTCTGCACCAGCCCTTTGAAAGAGCAGCCCACCTAGGCCCACTGCCTTGCCCTATCCCTGTAACCCCATAATCCCACCTAATCAATAATAATAATCTTCATTAGTGTCACAAGTAGGCTCACATTAACACTGCAATAAAGTTACCATGAAAAGCCCCTAGTCGCCACACTCTGACGCCTGTTCGGGTACACAGAGGGAGCATTCAGAATGTCCAAATTACCTAAAAGCACAACTTTGGACTGTGGGAGGAAACCGGAGAACACGGAGGAAACCCACGCAGACACGGGGAGAACATGCAGACTCCACACAGACAGTGACCCAATGTCAGAATTGAACCCGGGTCCCTGGCGCTGTGAGGCAGCAGTCCTGTGAGGCACCACTGTGCCACCGTCCTGCCCACAATTATGTCCAATCCTGGTGGCCAGTCGACAGGATAAATGAGGCTGCGTTCATCCTCTTGGACACCCAGCTGAAGAACTGGATCTGGGCTCTGTGAGGTCCTTGAAGCACTTGCAGAGGCACCCAGCTCCGCTGAGGCAGAAATGGAGGTGAGAAGGGGCGGCACGGTGGCGCAGTGGTTAGCACTGCTGCCTCACGGCGCCGAGGACCCGGGTTCGACCCGGCCCTGGGTCACTTTCTGTGTGGAGTTTGCACATTCTCCCCGTGCCTGCGTGGACCTCACCCCCACAACCCAAAGATGTGCAGGGTAGGTGGAATGGCCACGCTAAATTGCCCCTTAATTGGAAATAAAATGATTGGGTACTCTAAAACCCTGGCAATGACAATACTGCACTGAAATGTCAGCCTTGACTATTATACTCAGGAACCCACAACCTTTTGAGCCTAAGGTAAAAGTGCTGCCAACTGTGCCAGATCCACCCCCACAATAAACCAATACAGCCCAACCACTATGTTACATTATGTCATCTAGTCTTGCCAACCCTCCAGGATTAGCCTGGTCTCTCCAGGAATTGAAGATCAATCTCCAGGACATTGCTGTGTGCAACCCTGGAGAAGAATCATCGGGGGATCAAAAAAAAGAGTTTCCTTTGTCATTTTCTTTGAACATTTCTCTTTACCAGATATAAAAATATTGAAAATGGAAAAGTGGCTGTTTGGCTGACAGTCAACCATCATCCAATCAGGTGATGAGCCTTTTTGCTTTCCAATTCACGTAGGAAGGCCGTGTCACAAGGATGGATGTCTTGGCCAACCAGCTGCTGGAGTGTGACGGCAGGTCATGCGAAGAAACCTCCAGGAATACATTTAATCACGGTTGGCAACCCTAATGTCAACGGCTCTGAAAAGACTAGTGGCCTAGAAAATTCAGGTTTGTCCTTTTTTGGGGCATGGTTCTCGAGTTTTAGTCGGTCACGGGTTGGCAATTGTGTCTCAATGGGGTAGCCTGAGACACCCTCCATACTGAGCCTCGGATTTAATTCCATTGTAATCGGAGAGCATTCAACAGATAATGAATTAGGTCTAAAGGCAGGTCAGCGAGGAAGGCTGTAGGGGGTGGTAGGATATAGGTGTGGAGGCGAGGTAGCTTTGGCAGCGAGGGGGCTGGTCATTGACCAGATCGGGGGGTGATAGCCAGAGTAGAAAGTTACACAATGTGGAGTGGAGAGGCGCAAGATGAATTTCCACCACAAAAGTGGCTTTCGCCTTCACAGTTAAACATTGAGGTGCAGCCTGGGGAGCCTGCATTGCTCTTCCCACTTTTAACCGTGCAGTCAGCAGCTGGTCTCTGTACTTGCCACCATTGTCTGACAGGGCGAGTCAGGATATTACAGGACCACATCCTGGTTTTGTTTAATAGGGGCTCAGAGCTTTAGCCCATTGCTGGAATTGCTGCTATCGGTTCCCGGAGCACCAAGGGCCGGTGCAGACTCGATGGGCCGAATGGCCTCCTTCTGCACTGTAAATTCTATGTATTCTTCTCCAGTTTTGTGTGCAGCAGTGTCCAAGACATTAATCTTCAATTCCCAGGAAACTCTGGGGGCAATCCTTTGGAGGGTTACTAATCATGCATTCTGAGCCAAAGTCTTTTTCTTTTAGTGATTCGGGCAAGTTTGCGTTGGTGCTGTTGTTGGGAAAAGACTCGGGACCCGGTGACACCAACCTTTTCCTGAGATCAACAGAGAAGGTGTCCAGTCAAACTCCCTGGAGCCCGAGGCACTTGGCAGGTCAATTTATTTGCAGATAGTAAACAAACAGGCGGGGAGGCACCCCCTGCTGGGCATTAGCATTCGGAGTGTGCCTACTTCAGTGTGTCGAGCTAGGGGAGGGCCAGTTAAAATAACAGCAGGGAATTGAGCCTCAGAAGATCAAATTGACACTTGTGACGTGGACATTGAAGAGGCTGGCAGGAAAATTGTGCCTAATGGGGTTGGGGAGTAGTGGAGACTAAAGGTGACCACAGAGAGATACATGGATTACATCTGTGATTTATTTCATGTCACATTATAAAGTGGATCGGGAGGTCTGTTACATTGCTGCACTATCAACTTCTGATTTATTAAAAACTTTCACAGGCAACAGCATTGACGCACAAACATTTTCCTGCCCCTCGGCAGCAGAGACCCATTTATTTCTAACTCTCTTAATTTACTGCCTTATCCTTCAGCCTGGCTTGTTTCAGTACAGTAGTGTCTTGATCCCATAACCCCGACAGCATTGCATCCTGTATGCAGGCAATGTGTAGTCTGTTTCAAATTGGAGGTGGCGGAGGGTGAGCCGTCGACCGGAAGGAGGTGGGGGGAGGAATCAAAATTTGACAAGGGCACAAAATGAATCGCCCTGTACCTTTTCCCTCTGGTAGGTATTTTTAGAGGGGGCAGGCAGGAGGCACGAGTGTCCCGCTGTCTTTGTGAGCTGGACTCTGGAGCAGGGACATTGGTCAGCGTGACTTACTGTATAATAGTGCACATATTTGGTGAAGGGAAACACGCACCACCCGAGTTGAGGGCAGCACAGTAGCCCAGTGGTCAGCACAGTTGGTTCACAGCTCCAGGGTCCCCGGGTTCGATTCCCGGCTTGGGCCACTGTCTGTGCAGAGTCTGCACGTTCTCCCCGTGTCTGCGTGGGTTTCCTCCGGGTGCTCCGGTTTCCTCCCACAGTCCAAAGGTGTGCGGGTTAGGTGGATTGGCCATGAAAAATTGCCCTTGGTGACCAAAAAGGTTAGGTGGGGTTACGGGGATAGGGTGGAGGCGTGGGTTGAAGTAGGGTGCTCTTTCCAAGAGCCGGTGCAGACTCGATGGGCCGAATGGCTCCGTCAGCACTGTAAATTCTGTGAAAATTCTGTGATGTGGTTGAATCAGACCTTACGTTGAAGTATTGGGTCCCAATAACTGGTGACCGGAGACGAACAACAATAGGTAACACTGAGCAGCTCATACATGCTGTATATTTGCCCATACCCGGCACGTGACCACTTTGGTACCAGCATCATCCTTGTGTTCACATGACCACCTGCTGTACATCTTCCCCGCTTAAGTTGTCAGGACAACAGGTAGTACTGATGTGTAACAGTGTAAAAGGACAGTCATAATGTGGAAACTATTCATAACATACAAAGTTGAACAGGCCTAACAACACAGAACTATTTACATTGGATGAAACATGGATTGGGCTCCTGATTCTCCCCTTTTAAAAAGCAAAGTCCATTTGTAGACGAGTTCATCACATAGTCCTTGAACCTCGCACTTGGTTTACTCAGGCGCTCTGAATTTGTGATCGTGCTAGTTGCTGTGCCTGAGATGCCCTCAGCTTGGTGTCTTTAGTGTGAGTGGCATCAGGCACCCTGGGGTGTACCCAGCGGCTGGAGGACTTGCTGCGCTGGCCTCTGGAGGAAGATCCATTTCCAATGGTGTAGTGTTCCTGGATTGCACGCTGGATGCTTGGGGCACTGCGGTGGCTGATGGTGCTAGTTCACATACCTGCTGTAGGTATTACATGAATTGAGCACCGTCCGAGGCAACCACGTAGCTGTTTGGCTGTGGGGCATGGCTGTGTACCACCACCAGTTTGTCGTGGCAATGTGTGAACAAAGAACAAAGGACAAAGAAAAGTACAGCACAGGAACAGGCCCTTCGGACCGCCAAGCCTGCGTCGACCATGCTGCTTGTCAAAACTAAATTCTTCTACACTTCCGGGGTCCATGTCCCCTCTATTCCCATCCTATTCATGTAGTTGTCAATATGCCCTTAAACTCACTATCATCCCTGCTTCCACCATCTCCTCCGGCAGCGAGTTCCAGGCACCCACTACCCCCTGTGTAAAAAACTTGCCTCGTACATCTCCTCTAAACCTTGCCCCTCGCACCTTAAACCTATGCCCCCTAGTAATTGACCCCTCTACCATGGGAAAAAGCCTCTGACCATCCACTCTGTCTATGCCCCTCATAATTTTGTAGATCTCTATCAGGTCGCCCCTCAACCTCCGTCGTTCCAGTGAGAACAAACCAAGTTTGTTCAACCTCTCCTCATAGCTAATGCCCTCCATACCAGGCAATATCCTGGTAAATCTCGTCTGCACCCTCTCTAAAGCCTCCACATCCTTCGGGTAGTGTGGCGACAAGAATTGAACACTATACTCCAAGTGTGGCCTAACTAAGGTTCTATACAGCTGCAACATGACTTGCCAATTTTTATACTCAATGCCCCTGCCAATGAAGGCCCTATGCCTTCTTGACTACCTTCTCCACCTGTGTTGCCCCTTTCAGTGACCTGTGGACCTGTACACCAAGATCTCTCTGATTGTCAATATTCTTGAGGGTTCTACCATCCACTGTATATTCCCTACCTCCATTAGACCTTCCAAAATGCATCACCTCACATTTGTCCGAATTAAACTCCATCTGCCATCTCGCCACCCAAGTTTCCAAACGATCTAAATCCTGCTGTATCCTCTGACAGTCCTCATCACTATCCGCAATTACACCAAACTTTGTGTCGTCCGCAAACTTACTAATCAGACCAGTTACATTTTCCTCCAAATCGTTTATATATACTACGAACAGCATCAGGTCCCAGCACTGATCCCTGCGGAACACCACTAGTCATAGCCCTCCAATCAGAAAAGCACCCTTCCATTGCTACTCTCTGCCTTCTATGACCTAACCAGTTCTGTATCAATCTTGCCAGCTCACCTCTGATCCCGTGTGACTTCACATTTTGTACCAGTCTGCCACGAGGGGACCTTGTCAAAGGCCTTACTGAAGTCCATATAGACAACATCCACTGCCCTACCTGCTCAATCACCTTTGTGACTTCCTCAAAAAACTCTATTAAGTTAGTGAGACACTACCTCCCCTTCACAAAACCGTGCTGCCTCTCGCTAATATGACCCCTTGCTTCCAAATGGGAGTAGATCCTGTCTTGAAGAATTCTCTCCAGTAATTTCCCTACCACTGACATAAGGCTCACCGGCCTGTAGTTCCCTGGATTATCTTTGTGCACTGGATCCTGACCGTTTGACTAAATTCTAAAGGGCAGAGTGAGCGAGCATTTTGATAGTGATACCTCTTCCCTTTCATCACCGCTTGCTGAGGGCGCCAGTCACGTTAATTTCAACCTTCGGTTGCAAGAGGGCCTTGGCAAAGGTGGTTGCCTGTGCTGTTGAGGGCAGACCCTATCTTGGCACATTTCGCAGGCTGAGGAGTGCAGCACAGAAATCTGTGTGGTCTCGGGCGCATTTCTACGTAGGTGCTTGGCTGAGTGTATCGCCCATTCTGCCAGGCCATTGGACTGTGGGTATAGAGGACTGCTCATAATGTGCTCCAAGTCCCATGTGTATGCAAAGTCCCTGAACTCCCTGGAGACAAACTGGTCAGCATTGTCTGTAATCGTCCTTTGAGGGATGCCATGTGTGGCAAAGTGTTTCTTGGGCTGGCCTATGATGTTCTGCACTGGCATGCATATGTGCTCGAGCTTTTTTTTAAAACCGATATATTGGGGTCCTCCTTCTCTTCCTCCGTTTGAAAGGCATAAGACTCAAATGTCCCGAGCCTTCGGGACTTGCTAAATTGAAGAGAGTTTATGCCTGTACCATCTTTGATTTGTTCGATAGGTTGGCACTGCTGTCGATGCATCACTCTTTTTCAAATTTTTACCAGTTGCCTGCAATGTTTGCATCAAACACAAGCGGGTCGATGCAGCAAAGCCCCTGTGCCATTCTGCCAACTCCTGACACCATGTAAAAGTATTGGGTTGCAATTACTGGTGACCAGGGACTAACAGCAACAGAGGTTTATTGATAACACTGAGCAGCTCTTGGATTGGATTGGATTGGATTGGTTTATTGTCACGTGTACCGAGGTACAGTGAAAAGTATTTTTCTGCGAGCAGCTCAACAGATCATTAAGTACTTGAGAAGAAAAGGGAATAAAAGAAAATACATAATAGGGCAATACAACATATACAATGTAACTACATAAGCACTGGCATCGGATGAAGCATACAGGGTGTAGTGTTAATGAAGTCAGTCCATAAGAGGGTCATTTAGGAGTCTGGTGACAGTGGGGAAGAAGTTGTTTTTGAGTCTGTTCATGCGTGTTCTCAGACTTCTGTATCTCCTGCCCGATGGAAGAAGTTGGAAGAGTGAGTAAGCCGGGTGGGAGGGATCTTTGATTATACTGCCCGCTTTCCCCAGGCAGCGGGAGGTGTAGATGGAGTCAATGGATGGGAGGCAGGTTCGTGTGATGGACTGGGCGGTGTTCACGACTCTCTGAAGTTTCTTGCGGTCCTGGGCCGAGCAGTTGCCATACCAGGCTGTGATGCAGCCCGATAGAATGCTTTCTATGATGCATCTGTAAAAGTTAGTCAGAGTCAATGTGGACATGCCGAATTTCCTTAGTTTCCTGAGGAAGTATAGGCGCTGTTGTGCTTTCTTGGTGGTAGCGTCGACGTGGGTGGACCAGGACAGATTTTTGGAGATTTGTTGTGTGACTCCCTACCCTCCGGGGAGAAATCCAACGTTCCCGACACATGACCCCTTTTGTTCCCATGTCACTAAGCAGTCACATGACCATCCAGCCTCCACTTTAAGTTCCCAAAATTCTATCAATCGCAGTTTTAAAATTAACAATTGGTCTAACATCAGTTGCTGTTCACGGAATACAGTTTCAAATGTCTACCAACACTTGCATGCATAAGTGTTTCCTCAGTTTTTCACTCTGGGCATGTGGGCAATGCTGGCTGGGCCAGCATTTATTGCCCATCCCTAACTGCCCTCCATTTCGGAGGGCATTTGAGGGTCAACCACATTGCTGTGGATCTGGAGTCACAGGTGAGGACGGCAGATTTCTTTCCCTATAGGACATTAGTGAACCAGATGGGTTTTTACAACAATCGACAATGGTTTCAGGGTCATCATTAGACTTTTAATTCCAGATTTTTATAATTGAATTCATATTTTACCATCTGCCGTGGTGGGATTCAAACCTGGGTCCCCCTGTCTTGTCCGGGGTCTCTGAATTACTAGTCCAGTGACTATACCACTACGCCACTATCTGCCCACTACTTCATTGCATTCCTACAATGTTCAGCTCTAATTTTTTGTCTGCGTCCCCTAACCCTAGACTCCCCAACCAAAGGAAACAGTTGCTCTCTACCTATTCTATCTGTTCCCCTTAATACCGTGACAACTTATCAAATCACCCCTTAACCTTCTGAATTGTAGGAGAATGCCACGCTGGTTTTTAAATTACTCTTGGCAACTTAACGTTTGGGCTCCAGTATACTTCTGGTAACACTACGCTGCATTCTCTCCAAGAGCGATATATCCTTCCCAAAGTGTGCAGGGTAACACAGTCTCTGGGTAACATGTTTAAATCTTTGCAGTTCTTCAGGTGTGATCTATCCATGGCTTTGGCTGAAGCATGACCTGTAGCCCCTCGTATTCTTGCCCCCTACCGTGGACAGGCCGGTATTCCATTGGCCTTTTCGATGATATTCTTGCTGCTTCTGACATTAATTATCTACTACCTGGACTCTTTGGATCGTGACAAATCATCATGTAGAAAGTAAATTCTCAACACTCTCTGGGTGCGGTAGTTTTTCCCCTGATTTTTTTTGAACGTACGAATTAGCAGCACGAGGAGACCACCCGGCCCCCTGGCCCTGCTGTACCATTAAATAAGATAGTGGCTGATCTGATTGTAGCTTCAAACCCACATTGCTGCCTACCCCTAATAACCTTTATCCCCTTGTTGATCAAGTATCTATCTAGTTATTCATTTTGGATATATTAGTTTATATTATATTTTTATGGCCCCTAGTTATAATAATAATAATACTCTTTAGTGTCACAAGTAGGCTTACATTAACACTGCAATGAAGTTACTGTGAAAATCCCCTAGTCGTCACATTCCGGCTCCTGTTCGGGTACACGGAGGGAGAATTTAGAATGTCCAATTCACCTCACCGCACGTCTTTTGGGACTTGTGGGAGGAAACTGGAGCACCCGGAGGAAACCCACACAGGCACAGGGAGAACATGCAGAATCAGCCCAGACAGTGACCCAAGCCGGGAATCGAACCTGGAACCCTGGCGCTGTGAAGCGACAGTGCTGACCACTGTACTACCATTCAGCCCAGTTTTGGGCTTGTCCCCAAGTGAAAACATCTTCACTACGTTTATGTGGTCAAAACTATTCCCTACACAGTAGCACTCTGGAAAAGTGTACCAGTCTGCCACATTTAATGGCATAAACACTAGAAAATCACTCACAGATACTGGTCCCAAAGTCTGACCTCCGAGACTAATACAAAAAGGGCCTTAAAAACAGATGCACAAACCATTTGATTTTTTATTGTGACATTTAGGTGCAGCAATCAGATTTGATAGTGTAAATGACAGGACCAAGCCACAGATACCAATCTTCTGCAGTTTGAACTGTACGATGGCAGTGCAAAAATAACCTAAAATATCCTTTAAAAACAGAATAAAACAGGGATCTGCATCACTTCACACTTCGCTGATAATGAGTTCACACCAAGTACTTGTGACCATTTGACACATTCAGAAACCACTGAAATCCTGTTTGAACAAGTGACTGGAATGACACATACGCGAGAGGGTGTAAGCTTGGGAACTAAAGAGTTGCAATCCACACAGGCTGTCTCTAATATTTATTTATTTTTCCATGTCCACAAGTGATTTTCCTTTCACTCACTGATTTTATTTCACTTTTTCTTTGTGGCTTCGGTGCTCAGAGGGTTGTTTGTGCTGAGGATTAGAATTTCTGTTTCAGCCACCCGGTTACATTCCCAGCTCAGTAACAGCACAGGCTCAATGCAGAGTTAAGCTGACTTCCTTTTGTACAAAGGCCTATCCAGCTATTGACGCACGGCTTTCGAGTAACAGGCTTCAGCCGAAAGCACAACAGGAGACGATTTGTTAAAGTTGACATTACCCTCCCTTTCCACAATCCCCGCAGCCACTCTCAGCTCACGCACGAGGCATCAAGGGTAGATTGCTTCCATCCCGGTTCGATGAGTTCCGAGATGGCCGATAAATGCTTGATCTGTTGCCTCTGCCATATACAGGGCAGGTGGTGTTTGGAGGGTCGGGTGGATGAGATGTTTTGATGTTTGTGCACCTCATTCCGATGCCTCCCTTTACCTCTGTACTTTCCCGACATATTCTCTTCATGTGTTCAGTGCCTTTGGGCAGTCACAAGCCAGGGATTCCTGTGTAATCAACATTGGGGGCGGGATTCTCCGAGCGGCGCGCCCTCGGGATTCTCGGTCTCACCAGCCGGCCAATGGGGTTTCCCATTGTGGGGTTTCCCATTGTGGGGTTTCCCATTGTGGGCAGACTAATACATGTGACAATAATAAATCAAATCAAAATCAAACTGTTGTTTGGGAGAGGTTTGGATTGCCTTTTTTGCCCCAGAATTTGGAGTAAATCTGCACAATTCCATCAAACGTTTCCAGGTCAACACCTGACCAGAGTAGATCTAAAATAAATCTCCCTCCACAGTCTCCTACCAAGTACCCCCAGGACAGGTATAGCAACATTCTCAATGATGGTTGCAATGTTGCTTTTTGTTTTAGTAAAAATATGCTTTCTTCGTAAACTATCTGAAAGAGCATTACAAACATTTCAAAATGGCCATCACAGAAAGTGCAATAATATTCTGGGGCGAGATTCTTCGACCCCCCGCCGGGTCGGAGAATCGCCGGGGGCTGGCGTGAATCCCGCCCCCGCCGGTTGCCGAATTCTCCGGCACCGGATATTCAGCGGGGGTGGGAATCGCGCTGCGCCGGTTGGCGGGCCCCCCCCCCCCGCGATTCTCCAGCCCGGATGGGCCGAAGTCCCGCTGCTAGAATGCCTGTCCCGCCGGCGTAGATTAAACCACCTACCTTACCGGCGGGACAAGGTGGCGCGGGCGGGCTCCGGGGTCTTGGGGGGGGGGGCGCGGGGTGATTTGGCCCTGGGGGGGTGCCCCCACGGTGGCCTGGCCCGCGATCAGGGCCCACCGATCCGCGGGCGGCCTGTGCCATGGGGGCACTCTTTTCCTTCCGCCTTCGCCACGGTCTCCACCATGGCGGAAGAGGAAGAGACTCCCTCCACAGCGCATGCGCGGGGATGCCGTGAGCGGCTGCTAACGCTCCCGCGCATGCGCCGCCCGGAGATGTCATTTCCGCGCCAGCTGGCGGGGCACCAAAGGCCTTTTCCGCCAGCAGGCGGGGCGGAAATTAGTCCAGCGCGGGCCTAGCCCCTTAAGTTTGGGGCTCGGCCCCCCAAGATGCGGAGGATTCCGCACCTTTGGGGCGGCGCGATGTCCGACTGATTTGCGCTGTTTTGGGCGCCGGTCGGCGGACATCACGCCGATACCGGAGAATTTCGCCCCAGGTTCTCTACATAGATCTGTCGTGTTGGGTGTTCTGATGTACAAACGATCCAACACGGCTGGAGATGGTGTAACTCAATTTTATTAACTACTCAACTGTAACAGCACACTGCTAACTTGGGTACGTGCATTACCAGCTAATCTGTGGACCCTGTCCTATCACTATCTGGGTGAGGCACTCAGCACATGGTGAATGTCTGGGTGGCAGGCTCTGAGCTCGGTGCTCTGAGCTGGCTGCTGCTGGAATGAGCGGGAACTGTAGTGTCCCCTGTTTTTATAGTGCGTGTGCTCTCACTGGTGATTGGCTGCGATGTTGTGTGTGTGTTGGTTGGTCCTACTGCATGTCCATCAGTGTGTGTGTGATTGCACCATGATATGCTGATCTAAATATGATGACAAGATTATGTTGCTCGCCTGAGGTGCTTCAATGCAGTCAAAAAAAAATTAAAGGCATTTCAAATTGGTTATTACAAATGGTGCAATGGTATTTAAGTTGTTGACATAGATCAGTACACTCTGAGGTGCTTCAATACAATTGAGATACATGTAATATTCAATGTGAGTCATACAACTCGAGGGGGTACAATTATACAATTCCCCTCCCCTCAGCTCACTATGGCTATAAGGTTTTAGACAGCGGTCATTGCCCATTGTGGCTCTGTGGTGGCCACCCCAGTGCGTCCCGCAGCACGTAGTCCTGGCCTTTGGAATGTGCCAGTCTGCAACACTCGGTTGAGGACAACTCTTTGTGCTGGAAGACCAGTAAGTTTCAGCCGGACCAAAGAATGCCTTTCACCGAGTTGATGATCCTCCAGCAACAGCTGATGATTGTCTCGGTGAGCGTCCCTGAGAACAGCCCGTAGAACACAGAGTCCTGCGTCACGGAGCTGCTCAGGATGAATCTCGACAAAACACACCTCATCTCTCTCCAGACCTTCTTTGCGAAGGCATATTCCAATGTTTAATAATAATCTTTATTATTGTCACAAGTAGGCTTGCATCACACATTGCAATGAAGTTACTGTGAAAATCCCCTAGTCGCCACACTCCGGAGCCTGTTCGGGTACACGGACGGAGGATTCAGAATGTCCAATTCACCTAACAAGCACGTCTTTCGGGACTTATGGGAGGAAACCGGCGCACCCGGAGGAAACCCACGCAGACACGGGGAGAACGTGCAGACTCCGCACAGACAGGGACCCAAGCCGGGAATCGAACCCGGGACCCTGGCGCTGTGAAGCAAAAAGTTAACCACTGTGGTTCATGGTGTTCCAATAATAAGACAAGCCACAGACTCAGATTTACATAGATCTTGTGATCTGGTATAAGACGAAGGGCAATGACGCTTACACTCTTAATGTCAAGAAAATGTTCCAATTATTTTCAACTCCCTTGCCCCTTCCTATTTCTGTAATCTCCACCTGTGCTATAACCTTCAGATCTCACAGTGCGGCCCCCCCCACCCCCCGGCCCCGACAATCAACTTTCCTCGTCCACTTCTCTCCCTTCACTTACAAGAGCAACAACCTCTTGCATTTAAAAGACACCTTTCACCCCTCCACTGGAACATGATCAGGCATTTTTTATAAAATGCTATCAAACCAAAGAAACAGACATTAGGGCGAGTGTCCCAAAAACTTGGTGAAAGAGATGAACGCACATCTCCTTGATAAAACCTTGACTCAGCTTTCCTCAAATCTCCTTTTGCTGCCAATGTTTGTCTGATTATGAGTCTGTGAAGTGATGAATCAGGATTTCCAAAATTAAAGTTGCCATCAAAATCATAGAATGATAGAATCCCTACACTGCAGAAGGAAGCCGTTTGGCCCATCGAGTCTCATAACAATCTTAATTATTGTGACAAATACGCTTACATTAACACTGCATTGAAGACATGGAGAAAATCCCCTAGTCGCCACACTCCGGCGCCTGTTCGGGTACACAGCGGGAGAATTCATAATGTCTAATTCACCTAACAGCACGTCTTTCGGGACTCGTGGGAGGAAACCGGAGTACCCGGAGGAAACCCACACCGACCCTTTTGAGAGAGCACCCTCCTAAGCACAACCTCCCCCCCCCCCCACCCTCGTCCTATTCCTGCAACCCCACCCTAAGAGGCAATCTTAGCACGGCCATTCCACCTAACCTGCACATCTTTGGACTGTGGGAGGAAACCGGAGCACCCGGAGGAAACCCACGCAGACACGGGCAGAACGTGCCGACTCCACACAGTCACGGGAGGCCGGAATTGAACCCGGGTCATCCCTGGCGTTGTGAGGCAGCAGTGCCACCATGCCACTCTGCCGTCCCTGTTGTTATTTAGCGACAAGGGATAGCGATCGACGCGTTATAGTGCTGGGTAAATCTTTTACATGGTTTTCAACTTGAGAAAATGTAAAAGCCTGTTTTCAGTGGGTGAGGCACAGCATACTGTGACACAACTTGGCCTAACATCAGACAACATAAACACAGCGGACAGGTCAATGTCTTCACACAAACATGCTAATGGAAGTATTTTGGGCCATTTACATATCCAAGGAACTCTTTAATTGACTGAACTAGAAAAGCAGCAAGTACTGAAAGTGGGTTCCCACATCAAAGAGGCTGTGTGTGCCCCCCATCAATAAACACCACCTTGCTGTGAATTGCTTTAAGCTGACTGGTGTGAGAGGTGAATTTAAAATGGAAATCAGCTAATTAACCTCGACTCAACGTGTTCGGTATTTTTTCCACTGCTCTCCCAAAAGTGTTGACTATTGCTGGAGTACGGTTCCACTAGTTCCGACTATCTGCTGGGCACCTCTCCTTAACTATGAGCACTCGTCAGCGATTTGGCAATGCAGTGCAGCATAGTTGAGCCCAGTTTGGCTCTCAACTAACATCGAAACACATATATTGTCCAGCAGGGTTCGCTACAGCTATTCATAACAGGATCGCAGCTCAATAATTTTTATTCATTCATGGGATGTGAGCATTTATTGTCCATCCTCAATTGCCCTTGAGAAAGCGGTGGTGAGCTGTCTTCTTAAACCGTTGCAGTGGCGTAGGTACACCCACAATGCTATTGGAGAAAAGGTTCCCGAATTTTGACCCTGCGACACTGAAGTAACGTCAACATTTCCAAATCAGGATAGCTCTGATCCATAACTTTTTTTTAAATTTAAAGTATCCAATTCTTTCTCTTCCAATTAAGGGGAAATGTAGCGTAGTCAATCCACCTACACCGCACATCTTTGGGTTGTGGGGCTGAAACCCATGCCGACACGTGGAGAATGTGCAAACGCCACACGGGATCGAACCCAGGTCCTCAGCGCCGTGAGGCAACAGTGCTAACCACTGCACCACCCTCTTTTTATCTAATTTCGAGTACCCAATTATTTTTTTCTAACTAAGGGGCAATTTCGTGTGGCCAATCCACCTAACCTGCACATCTGTAATTTGGACATTCTGAATTCTCCCTCTGTGTACCCATTCGGCGCCGACTAGGGACTTTTCACAGTAACGTCATGGCAGTGTTAATGTAAGCCTATTTGTGACAATAAAGATTATTATTATCTTTGGAATGTGGGGGTGAAACCCACGTAAACACAGGAAGAATGTGCAAACTCCACACAGACAGTGACCCGGGGCCGGGATTGAACCCTGGTCCTCGGTGCCGTGAGGAAACAGTGCTAACCACTGCGCCACTGTGCTGCCCTCTTAACTTAATGACGCTGGGCCCAGTCCCTCACTGTAGTTCCACTGAGATCAGCAGGAACTAAATTAGAATTCAAAACCTGGCATTTATCCCCTTTGAGTTGTAACACAGGAACAATAGATTTATTGTGATGTTCCAAAACTGTCGCATCCATTAAACTAATGTTTTTCAAACTATATTTCCCGGGACCCACTTTTGCCAACTGGCCGACCTTCGCCACACACCATTTTTGTTTCCCTTTACTGCGACAGGTGAGCCTGCTTGGTCCTCCCGATCTCACTCCAATCAGGTTCACAGGTGGAGAGGGCAATGTGCATACCAGGTGCAGAGTTCAGCCCGTTCCTTTGTGCTGTCTTCAGCTTTGTGAGGATGGAAAATCCAACCACGCATATGTAGGTCGTCGTGAAGGGCAATAGCAACAAAATGCTTGTTTTACTCAGCACTGGATGCTCCTCAAAGACGCTGCTCCAGAATGCTAATATAGCATAAACATAGAAAATGGAAGCAGGAGGAGGCCATTCGGCACTTTGAGCCTGCTCCGCCATTCATTATGATTATGGCTGATCATCAAGTTCAATACCCTGATCCCGCCTTCCCCCCCATATCCCTTTAGCCCCAAGAGCTACATCTAATTTCTTCTTGAAATTACACAACGTTTTGGCCTCAACTACTTTTTGTGGTAGCGAATTCTATAGGTTCACCGCTCTCTGGGTGAAGAAATTTCTCCTCACCTCAGTCCTAAAAGGTTTACCCCTTATCCTCAAACTATGCCCCCTAGTTCTGGACTCCCCCACCACCAGGAACATTCTTTCTGAATCTACCTTGTCTAATCCTGTTAGAATTTCTATGAGATCTCCTCTCACTCTTCTAATCTCGAATGAATAGAGTGAGAGGAGATCTCATAGAATATAAACCTAACCGTTGTAGTGTCTCCTCATATGACGGTCCCGTAATCCCAGGAATCAGCCTGGTAATCTTTCGCTGCACTCCCTCCACAGCAAGAGCATCCTTCCTTAGATAAGGTCACCAAAACTGCCCACAATACTCCAGGTGTGGCCCTATACAATTGCAGTAAAACATCTCTATTCCTATACTCAAATCCTCTCGCTATGTAGGCCAACCTACCATTTGCCTTCTTTACCACCTGCTGTGCCTGCGCGCTTAATTTCAGCGACTGTTGCACGAGGACACCAAGGTCTCACTGAGTATCCACCACTTCATTTACACCCATTCAAATAATAATCTGCCTTCCTAGTTTTGCTACCAAAGCGGATAACCTCACATTTATCCACATTATACTGCACCTGCCATGCATCTGCCCACTCACTCACTCAACCTGTCCAAATCCCGCTGAAGCTTCTCTGCATCCTACTCACAGCTCACCCTCCCACTCAACTTTGTATTAACTGCAAAGATAATGGGTGGGATTTGCCAATAATGGGGCTCTGTTCCTACGCCGACAAAAAAACACAGGCAAATCACTCTGGACTTAGCTGGAGAAAGTCCAGAGTGAATCTCCTACCTGCAAGGGGCTAGCTCCGGCTGCCGATATGGGGCCCTGCACATCCGGTCGGGGGTCCGCGCATGCGCATGGTGGCGGCCTGTGTCGGCCACCCTGCGCGACATGGCCGACCCACACCATGGACCGGCACCAAGAAGATAGGCCACCCCCCAGATTGAGTCCGCAGCCGCCAAGCCGAGTGCCCGCCGGGTGGAACCATGAGAGAACCACGCTGGTGGGAACTCGGCCAGCTGCACTTGGAGAATTGCCATGGGGGCCTCTTTCAATGGCTCCCCACTGGCGCCGCATTGACCGCACACGCCCGATTGGCGGCGATTCTCCGGAGAGTCCCACCCAATACATTTAGTCCCCTCGTCCGAATCATTTTTTTTGATTTTTGTCTAAATTTAGTGTATCCTTTTCCAATTAAGGGGCAATTTAGCGTGGCCAATCCACCTACCCTGCACATCTTTAGTTTGTGGGGGTGAAAACCACGCAAACACGGGGAGAATGCGCAAACTCCTCACGGACAGTGACCCAGAGCCGGGATCGAACCTGGGACCTCGGCACCATGAGGCAGCAGTGCTAACCACTGTCCCACCGTGCTGCCCTCCCTCGTTCAAATCATTAATATATAATGTGAATAGCTATGGTCCTATCACAGATCCCTGTGGTACCCCACTAGTCATTGCCTGCCAATTAGAAAAAGACTCATTTATTCTAACTTTTTATCCATCTCAAGACACTACCCTGTAGGGGCCAGAATTAGTTGTGGGAGCGGCCCGTTCATGCCGTCATAAAACGCAACGGTGTTTACGACGGCGTGGACACTCTGCCGCGGGATTGGAGAATCCTGCCCGTTATTTCTAGGGCCACTTTCTTAAGTACTCTGGGATTTTCTGGCCCTGGTGATTTCCCAGCCTTCAATCCCACTAATTTCATTTCTTTACTAATACTAATTTCCTTCAGCTCCACACCAAAACCTGTGCTTCTCAGAACTTCCGCTACATTATTCATGTCTTCCTTTGTGAAGGCAGAAGCAAAGTACAAATTTAGTTCCGCAGCCATTTCTTTGTTCACAGTTATGAGTTCCCCTGTTTCTGACTGTCCGGGGCCTACATTAGTTTTTAATCAATCTTTTTTCTTTACCTACAGAAACATTTACAATCAGTTTTTATGTTCCCTGTTCGCTTACATTGTATTTTCCACTTCTTAATCAATCCCTTGGTCCACCTTTGTTGAATTTTAAATTGTTCCCAATCCTCAGGTCTATTGCTTTTTCTTGCTAACTTGTATGCCTCTTCTTTGAATCTAATGCTGTCTCTAATTTCCCTTGTAAGCCATGATTTCACCACAGTTCTCGTTCTACTTTTGCGCCAAATAGGAATAAACAACTTTTGGAGTTCACCTATTCATTCCCTGAATGGCTGCCATTGCCTGCTCACTGTTTTTCCTTCCATCACTATTTCTCAGTCCGTCATTGCTCGCTCATACCATCATAGTTACTTTTATTGCGGTTCAGGACCTTGCTCTCAGAATCAACTACCTCGCTATCCACCATGATAAAAGAATTCTAACATAGTATGGTCACTCATCCTCAAGGGTTCTCTCACAACTAGATGACGAACTCATCGGGCGGGATTCTCCAAAATGGAGGCAGAGTGTTCGTGCCGTCGTGAACGCTGTTGAGGTTCACGACAGCGCGAAATGGCCCCTATCCCGACCGATTCAGGGCCCGATAATGGGCTAGGAGCGGCGCCACGTCATTTACGCGCACCAGGCCTTGGCGCCGCGTAAAGGCGGCGCCGCATAACTGGCGTCATCCGCGCATGCGTGGTTGCCGTCCTCTCCGAGTCCGCCCCGCAAGAAGATGTCAGACGGATCTTGCGGGGCTGCGGAAGAAAGGAGGTCCTCCTTCAGAGAGGATGGACCAATGATCGGTGGGCAACGATCGCGGGACACACCCCGTTTGAGGCCCCCCCCGGCGCAGGATCCCCCCCCCGCACGCCGCC
Source organism: Scyliorhinus torazame (assembly GCF_047496885.1). Taxonomy (NCBI): domain Eukaryota; kingdom Metazoa; phylum Chordata; class Chondrichthyes; order Carcharhiniformes; family Scyliorhinidae; genus Scyliorhinus; species Scyliorhinus torazame. Next base: position 22,380,044 of record NC_092718.1, on the reverse strand, counting down.
CCCCCCCCCAGCGTTCCCACGCTGTTCCCGCCGGCAGTGACCAGGTGTGGACGGCGCCGGAGGGAACCCGCCATTTTGGGCTGGCCGCTCGGCCCATCCGGGCCTGAGAATAGCAGGGGTGCCGGAGAATCGCCATTTTTGGTGTCTCAGGCGATTCTCTGGCCTGCGCCGCGCGGAATTCGACGGGGCCATTCTCGCCACTTGGGAGAATTGCGGGAGGGTGTCGGACCGGCATCGCGGGAAAATTTGGCGACCCAGGCGATTCTCCCAACCGGCGCGGGAGTGGGGAATCGTGTCCATCATTTCTCATTGCACAACACCCAGTCCAAGATGGCCTCTTCCCTTGTTGGTTCCTCAACATATTGATCCAGGAAACCATCCCGTCTACACTCCAGAAATTCCTCCTCTATTGTACTGTGACTAATTTGAGTCACCCAATCTATATGCAGATTCTAGTCACCAATTATCACAGATGTTCCTTTATCACATGCATCTCTTATTTCCTGTCTAATGCTGTTCCCAACATTACCACTGCAGTTTGGTGGTCTGTATACCACCCCAACAAATCTTTTTGCCTCTTGATGTTTCTTAACTCCCCCCAAACAGATTTCATATCATCTGTACTAATATCTTTCCACAATATTGCATCGATATCTTCTTTAATCAACAGTGAAGAGGGCGGTATGGTAGCACAATGATTAGCACTGTTGCTTCACAGCGCCAGGGACCCCGGTTCAATTCTCGGCTTGGGTCATTGTCTGTGCAGCATCTGCACGTTCTCCCCGTGTCTGCGTGGGTTTCCTCCGGGTGCTCCGATTTCCTCCCACAAGTCTCGAAAGATGTGCTTGTTAGGTGAATTGGACATTCTGAAATCTTCCTCAGTGTACTCGAACAAGCGCCAGAGTGTGGCGACTAGGGGATTTTCACAATAATCTCATTGCAGTGTTAATGGAAGCCTACTTGTGACACTAATAAAGATTTAAAAAAAATTAAATGCAACTCCAGCACCTTTTCCTTTCTGTCTGTCCTTCCTCAATACTGAAGAGCCCTCAATGTTTAGTTCCCATCTTTGGTCACCTTGGAGCCATGTGTTATACGTTTTAGTTACCGTTGTATGAAGAGTCAATAGTCCTGTACCTTTTCACCAAACACCATTTATTTCACTTCCACAGCCTCTGCACAAAACTCTAACAACACACCACCTGACACAAGGGCCACCTGAAGCCCCTTTACATATCAGTGTCAATCATTGGATACTTAACATAAATGAGACAACTAATTGCAATGTCTCTTAATGTATTACTTAACTCTTAACCCATTACTTAACAGTCTCCCCTTCCTTGGAGAAAAAAATAATTAAGTGAAAACAAAATTTAAAGATACTCAAAAACACACACGCAATTTCCCCCCTACTTTTTCTTTCAAATTTTTTTTTTTTTTGGAAAAGAAAATCACAGAAACAGGCGCCCTTCATTAACAATATCCAAAAGTTAAATTTCTGTCAATATCTGAGATATATAAAAGGCCATATCCGCCGCCTCTACAAAGCTTAATGTCTCAGCAGCCAAAGTGCTTTCGACCACTTTCCTTATTTTCTTTGTTTCCCACACAAGAGGACAACATTTACCATTGTTCCCCAGGAGGAAAATTATAAAACCTCCTGTGCTTGATTTGTATAGGACGCGTCACTATAAATTATGAATTTCAAGTGCCTAAGGTCACCTAAAACCGTAACAGCCTCCCCGAACAGGCGCCGGAATGTGGCGACTAGGGACGTTTCACAGTAACTTCATTTGAAGCCTACTTGTAACAATAAGCGATTTTCATTTCATTTCATTTCAAACCGGAAACCTCAAAACACACTCCTGCACTTTTAGTTTGGCCAAACGCTTTATTTGCTCTTATTATGTCTTCCACTTTGGGATCATTCATTTTTGTACTCAACTCTAAGACATCAAAACTCACGTCCGGTCTAGTCTGTCTACCCAACCAATTCAGTTGCCCAATTAAACTTCGCAGTTGCTCGTTTTCCATCTTTGAAACCTTGCATCCTTCTGTGAAACTCGGCCACGACTAATTGCTATTGGGCTGATGCTTTCCAAATAAGATTGCTGACGTAAAGTTGCCCCTAACTTAGTCTGTCCGATTTCCAGTCCAATATATTTAAATGCACCGGAAGCCTGACTTCCGACCCTGAATTCTTTCCTCAAACCAGAGATTACAAAAGCTTCAAAATCACTAGTCCCACCCCACAAAAATTATTTGACATGCATCATAAAGATGCCAGAAAGGCTCCCTTTATAGTGCCAGTAAAGCATTACCGGATCTACTTTCAACTGGTAACAGCCTAACTTTAACAAAACTGACCTTACCGAAAAATACCAGACTCTAGATGCAACATTTAAACCACATACATATTTGTTCAATTTCCAAAATACCCCTTCTGTATTAGCTGCTTCTTTAGGAGGACGGAGAAAGTGTCTCTCTGGAGCTGATGCCCCTGCAAGAAGGCAGCTTTCATATCTATAGATTTGCATTCCCATGCCTTTGTGGCTAAAAGAAGATCTTTAAAATTAACCTTTCCTGCTGTAGGTGAATCTACCCTTAAATCCTGATCTTCTAAGCTTTCTTCAAATCCCCTTGCCACAAGCCTGGCCTTTGCCTTATAAGTTCCATCCGGAAGAACTTTTTCCGTGCAAATCCATCTGTGGGACAGAGCTCTTTGTCCCCTATCCGGTACTTCCGTGTGTACCCCAAATTCACTCCAACTATGCAGTTCTTGCTGTTTAGCATCTTTGATAACTTTTCATATAATTTATTGGAAGTCACCAAAATCTCACGTGCATGTGGGCTTCTACTCCAATTAGTATTCGTAGTCTTACTCATGTTCCGAGACTTTGATAAACTACGTCCCCTCTCCCGCCTGGTAACTTGTTCTATACTGCTACTGCTTGATCTTTCCGATCTGCTGTGGGATGTCCTTTCAAAATTCTCGACTTTTTCCTGCGGACCTGTTCACTAACCGATGTATTATCTGAACTGGCACTGCATTCCTGTGACCTCCATTTTTGAACTTCATGTTCCCAATCCATTGTCTTAACTCCCTCCCCTGAATGCTGTACATTCAACCAATGTTTATACTTTCCAGTGGCCTTCCCTGCTCTAATAACAATTGCATCCTTCCATTGACTAGACCCTTCAGGCAAGTATGTCACCTTTGTACCAACTTTTGGTAGTTGTCCTTTTGGAAAAATGGCCTTACCCAGATCTTAAGGTCCACAGCCACAATGTTGTTAAAATCACTGGCCAAAGGTAGGGTTACTATCGGTCGTGCTGGTGTCCTTCTGTACTTCCTACAAATTCACAGCAATCACTAACCTGTTCTATCAGTTTAGTATAGTCTTCATCCCTTACCCCTGCATCCTTTAATACATTTTTCAGCCTCCGAGGAGACGGATGTGCAAATTGCCTATGCAGTTTTAATACACAAGCTTTTTATCAGCGAAAGACCCATTTTCAACTGCCATTAACATATCCTTAACCACTCTACTTGAAATATTATTTTTCAGTAATGGCGTGCATGTCCACAGATCTTTGAAGATGGCAACACAAGTAGTCAAGAAAGCATACGGAATGCTTGCCTTCATTGATGCGGCATCGAGTATAAAAACTGGCAGGTCATGCTACAGTTGTATAGAACCTTGATAAGGCCACACTTGGAATATTGCGCACAATTCTGGTTGCCACACTATCAGAAGGATGTGGAGGCTTTGGAGAGGGTGCAGAGGAGGTTTACCAGGATGTTGCCTGGTCTGGAGGGTGTGAGCTATGTGGAGAGGCTGAATTGACTCGGACTGTTTGATGTGTTGGGTGCTCTGGATCCGTGGAACACATACAGGCCACCAACACTTAAAATAGTGCAACACTATTTTATTAAGTTAGAAACTGTTGAACATACTTTCACTGTGGGTTGACATGATGTTAGATTAAACTAAAGACATATGCCTGTCCGAACCAGTCTATGCACTCAGCACATGGTGAAGATCTGTGCTGTAAGCTGTAAGCTCTGTCCTTCTAGGAGGCTGCATCCCGAATGAGCGGGAATTCTGATGCCCCCTGTCTTTATAGTGAGTGTACTCTAACTGGTGATTGGCTGCGGTGTTGTGTGTGTTGATTGGTCTTGCTGTGTGTCCATCAGTGTGTGTGTATCTGCACCATGATATACTGGTGTATATTATGACACTGTTTTCATTAGAAAGTCGGAGGTTGAGGGGTGACCGAATGATTTATTTGGGGTCAGGTGATGGAAGACAGAACTCAACACAGTGACCGTGCCAGTTATTACATTTTGGAACCCATAACCTTTTTAACCGTGCTTTCCTGTTGTGGAAAATTTCTCAATCAAAGCATGATTATGTAAATCATCACATTTACCAAATAATGCAGGATATCATCGAGGTGGAAAGCAGATCCGATCAGAAAGTAGCGATTAGATGATGCCAGTTTTATGTTTCAAATAGAGCAGAGAGTAACAGTCAGTGGATACAAGAATACTAGAATACAAGAGTAAGGATGTACTTCTGAGGCTGTATAAGGCTCTGGTCAGACCCCATTTGGAGTATTGTGAGCGGTTTTGGGCCCAGAATCTGAGGAAGGATGTGCTGGCCTTGGAGGAGGTTCACAAGAATGGACTTGTCATATGAGGACTCTGGGTCTGTACTCGATGGAGTTTAGAAGGATGAGGGGGGATCTCACTGAAACCTACAGAATACTGAGAGGCCCAGATAGAGTGGACGAGGAGAGGATGTTTCCACTAGTAGGGGAATCTAGAACCCGAGGGCACAGCCTCAGACTGAAGGGACGATCCTTTAAAACTGAGATGAGGAGGAATTTCTTCAGCCAAAGGGTGGTGAATCAGTGGAACTCTTTGCCGCAGAAAGTAGTGGAGGCTAAATCACTGAGTGTCTTTAAGACAGAGACAGATAGGTTCTTGATTAATAAGGGGATCAGGGGTTATGGGGAAAACGCAGGAGAATGGGGATGAGAAATATTTCAGCCATGATTGAATGGCGGAGCAGACTCGATGGACCGAATGACCTAATTCTGCTCCTATGTCTTATGGTCTTATGGATCTTTTTCAGACCAGAGGAAGGTTTGTCGTGGGGTTCCACAGGGGTCGACATTCGGCTCCTTGCGTTTCCTGTTATATATTAATGATTTAGCTCTTGGTTGGCAGGGTACAAATGACTCAAAACCTGGAAGTAAACTGTGTAGAGCTTCAAAAGGACGTGGACAAGTTGGTGGAGTGAGCAGATAGTTGGCAGCTGAAGTTCAATGTGAAGTAGAAAGAAGTGATGCATTTTGGGAGGGAAAACATGGAGAGTTAATATAAAATAAGGGGTAAATTTCTTAGTGGGGGTGCTGGAGCAGAGGGACTGGGTGTATATGTGCATAGATCACTGAAGGGGACAGGACACGTGGAGAGAGCAGGTACTAAAGCATATGGCCGGGATTCACCGATATCGCGGCCAAATGTTGACGCTGGCGTCAAAACCGGCACGCGCGACGTCGGCATCAATGGGCCTTCAGGCCCAATAATTCTCCTCTTCTTCGGGGGCTAGAATGGTGGCGGAGTGCTGTGCGCTGCTCCGAAGCCGAAGCAGCCCTACATGGCCGGCGGGAGTCCGCGCATGCGCGCCACGGCCAGCTCCGCGCCGGCACATGCGCGTGGTTGCCGGCTCCACGCCGGCCCCCGGGCAACATGGCGGATCCCTACAGGGGCCCGGCGCGGAGGATCATAGGTCGCCCCCCGGAATGAGCACGCCCGCCGATCGGTAGCCTCCGATCGTGGGCTTGGACACCGTGGAGGCCCCCCTGGAGTCAGATCCCCCCCCCCCCCCCACCAGGATGGCCCCCGCAGCCAGAATGCCGAAGTCCCACTGGGTGGGACCATATGCAAGCCACGCCGGCGGGACTCGGCGGGCACTCGGCCTTCGGGCGCGGAGAATCGCCGCGGGCACCGCTTTCAACGGCCCCCAACCGGCGAAGCGGCGACCGCGCCGCGGGCTCGGAGAATTCCGGAGAGTATTCTGGCCTTTATTATTAGGGGCATCGAGTACAGGAGCAAGGAGATTACGCTGAACTTATGCAAGTCACGAGTTAGACCTCGGCTGGAATATTGGGCTGGATTCTCCGTTCTGGAAACTAAGACCCCACGCTGACGTGAAAACGGTGGCGTTTCACGACGGAAAAATCGTCGTGAGACAGCCACCGATTCTCCGTTCTGGGGGGGCTAGCAGGGACGCATTGTAGAGCACCCGGCTCCAGCTGCCGATATGGCCCAGAGAATTGCCGGTTCCGTGGCCGCGCATGCGGGCGGCCTGCAATGGCCATGTCGTGCTTCATGGCAGATGCTGCTCGCGGACCCGGCCCCCGAAATAGTCTCCCCCCTTTCGGCCGGCTCGCGCTCCCCGGACCGCCCCACCACCATGCCCACAGCCCCGAATATGTCCACCTCTGCCCGCGGATTCGCCCTCCTCCTCCTCCGACTGTGGCGGTGCTGGACTGAGTCTGCAGCCACCACGCTGAGCTGCTGATGGGTGAGACCACTCGCCTTCCACGCCATTGAGAACTCGGCCGGTCGGGGGCGGAGCATAGCGGGGTGGGCCTCAGGCAATGGCCTTAGGCCGTGGATACGTGATGCTTTGGAGCATCGCGGAGGTGGCGCCGCCCCTGATTCTGTCGGGAATTTGGATTCTGCGGCCTATCGCCAAACACAATTTCGGCGTCGGCGACCGGGGAATACAACCCATTGTGCACAGTTCTGGCCACCACACTAGGAAAGATTTGAATGTATTGGAGAGAGTGCAGACGAGGTTTACTAGAATGGCTCGAGGGATGAGAAACTTCATTTATGAGGATAAATTGGAGAGTTTGAGAATGTTCTCCGTGGAGAGAAGATGGCTGAGAGGAGATTTGACAGGGATGTTCAAAATGATGAGTGGATTGTACAGATGTGAGATACTGGGCGGGATTCTCCCGCACTTGGCGGGATGGCCCGACGTCGGCTCCAAGAACGGCGCGAACCACTCCGGCGTCGGGCCGCCCGGAAGTTGCGGAATCCTCCGCACTTCCGGGGGCTAGGCTGGCGCTGGAAGGGTTGGCGCCGCGCCAACGGCGCCGAAGGGCGGCCGCGGGACGGCGCGATTTGGCTCATGCGCAGGACTGGCGGCATGTTCTGGCACATGCGCAGAACCGCGGGCGTGATTCCTGCGCATGCGCAGGGGGTTTCTTCGCTGCGCCGGCCATGGCGGAGCCTTACAGAGGCCGGCACAGAGGGAAAGAGTGCCCCCACGGCACAGGCGTGCCCGTGGATGGACCATGTCTATTTTACGCCGGCGGGACTGGCCGAAAACGGGTGGCTGCTCGGCTCATCGGGGCCGGGAGAATTGCCTGGGGGGGCCTCTGCCAACGGCCCCCGACCGGCGAGGCGTGATCCCCGCCCCCGCCCGAAAACCGCCGCCGGAGAATTCGGCAACCGGTGTCGGAGCGGCGGGGCGGGTTTCACGCCGCCCGCCGGCGATTCTCTGACCCGGCGGGGGGTCGGAGATCCCGCCCACTGTTCCTGCTCATAAAAGGATCCAGAATGAGAGGGCACAGATTTGAAAAAAGAAGCAAATGTGATGTGAAAATATGTTTTATTGCACAGCTAGTGGTTGGGGTCTGGAATGCGCTGCCTGGAAGTTTGATGGAGACAGATTCAATCGAGGCATTTGAGAGGGCATTCGATGATTTTTAAATAAAAACAGTGGATGCAATTTTCCGACCATTCTCCCTGTTGGGATCTTTCCCTGTCGCGTATTTCCTGGCACTGAGGGGTGCAGAGAATGGGGAACTCAGTTGACAGTGGCGGAAGCAGAAGATCCCACCACTGACTGATGGCGGACTGCCTCTGCCGCCGTGATGCACGCCGCAGGGGGCGCGGAAAATCTTGCCCAATGTGCAGGGGTACAGGGGAAGGGCAGCAGAATGGCACTAAGTCAAGATGTTCATTCGGAGAGCCGGTGCAGACACGATGGGCCGAATGGCACCCTCCTGTGCCGTAACGCTTCTGGGATTGTGTGAGCTGTTTGGCTGCCTGGAACAGCAGAGAAGACTGAGGGCTGGATTTTACAGTCGCAAATCAGGCTGCCCCCGCCGATCCCCTGCCACCCGACCAATAAAATGGGGCGCGATGACATTGGGTCAGCAACACAACGCCATCACACCAGTCTTCAAAATTACAGAGGGCGAGCGGGCGTGGAAATCTCAGCCCCTCGCCCGCCCCCTATTTTCATTACCAAACTATTCAGCTTGCTATCCACCTAATTTTCCGTAATTTTTCTCTGTCTGCTGCATGTCTCAGGTGTCGGACGTGATGATGTTTGGGAGTCTTCTACGACACCTCTGTCAAAGTGGCACAAGTTCGGAAGAAAAGGCCGAGCATCGCGACCAAGGCCGCAAGTAGCAGCCGATTCTGCTGGGCGTGGGTGGCAGCGTCAACGTCTTCTTAAACTCATTTTTATAAATTTTTTGAATCTTCACTAAAAACTAAAGAGGGATTGAGGGAGCCTTTAGACATTTAGCTGTGACTAACGCCCTGTTCGTGACCATTTTTAAATGGCGTACCGATCTCGCGACCCTCCCCGACGTGACCACTGGACCCTCCAAAGCCCCAACTCACCTATAAGGGGGTGGACCCCTGGGCCTGATCCCGGTGCAGAGAAAATGCCAGCCTGGCAGTGCCTCTGCCAGATTGGCAGTGCCACCTGGGCACCTTGGCAGTGCCAGGCTGATAGCCTCCCCGGAGAGCAACCACCTAGAGGCCTCCGAACCCCGGGAGACCCTTCTCAAGTGCCTATCTGTCTGGTCCCCGTTTGTGGGACCTGTCCTGAACGGCGCTTGCCTAAGGTCTCCGAGGCAAAGGGGTAAGATCCCAATTCCTCGGTAAATCAGGCGAGCTGCATTTTAGACCGAGACTAGCTGCCTCACTCTAATGTGCAGATTTGCCAAATATTGATCCCGCCCACAATGGCTGGGATTCAGATCACAACATTTCACGAGATCCAATTGGATCTCGTGAGGCGTGGCGAGCCAGGTAGATCCAAAAGAGGCCACTTCCAGCGTCTAACAGCCTTGCCGCGCCCCCATTCTCCCAAACGAGAGTGCGGCAAGGCCGGTAGATCTCGTCCAAAATGCATTCTTTTGATTGCTATGTGTTAATTACTTGGAAGTTATGCCAGGGATAATTGCCCTGTATTTTCCTTGTTCGGGGAGCTTACAAGCTACATGGTGGTTGTTTAACTCCCCTGCTGTAGCTTGAATAAAGTATTTTGAACTGAGACTCTGAATATCATCTGGTCAGTTGAGAGTGAGGATCACTATAGTCGAATAGCTGTGAAACCCCCGCAACAGCCTGTAGGCTGCTCCTCCAGCTTCTTTTCTTTTTCCAATTAAGGGGCAATTTAGCGTGGCCAATCCACCTACGCTGCAAATCTTTTGGAGTTGTCGGGATAAGACCCAAGCAGACACGGGGAGAATGTACAAACGCCACACGGACATTGATCCAGGGCCGGGATTGAACTGGGGTCCTCTGCGCCACACCCTCCATTCTTGTTACCCACTCCGCCCCTCTCAGGCTTGCCAGCCACTGCCCTCCAGCGAATTGTACCTTATCATATTTCCCTGTTCACTAATTCACTAGAGTAGAGCTCAGGCCTTAATGAAGGGGGGAACAGGTATGAGGCCTAATCCTATTCCTCTGTTCTTACCAAGTTGTAGGGAGGGGCGAGTTAAAAATAATCCCTTGATTTCAGCACAGTTGGGATGTCGGTGGGGTGGGGGATGGAAACAAGGATATGTAGTGCTTATTTAGCAAGAATAAGCGGAACCTTTACAGCAATGTGTACTACAATAGAACTGATAAATTAGAAAAAAAAATCATGAGAGTGTGATAGTGACAATTTTTATTTAATTTTACACAGTAAGTATTGCAAAATCAAAACCATTTAATTTAATATATAAAATATCAAAATAATTTTCAGAATTCAAGTTATGTACAGACAGGGAAAAAATACTTAAATTAATATAGTTTTTAATAAGACTTATTTCTCAAGAGGCGGCTGCGAGGTCCAAATGTTGTCATGGAAACCAAGAGTCCAGCTGCAGATTCTCTGTATTTTCTGTGAAACTCTGTAAAAAGAGAGAATATTTAGCAATGAGGACAGACCATGAGCTTTTATGCACACGGTGCAATATTAATCCCAAATTGTTCACCACCCCTCCTCTCCTGACTTCTCGGGCTCTTCCTGCTTCCGCAGTTAATAACAACCCGTCACCCCCTTGAACGGGTGCCACCTCTTCTTGAGGGAGCCCAGCGAGCGAGGCAGCATGGAAGACATCATGACCATGCCCAACCCTGGCCTTGGCCGACACTGACTCGCACCCAGCCGAGTCAGTGGACAGAGGAGAGCTGCAAACCCGCCAATGTTTTATTCCTCCATCTCTTGCCCTTGAGTGCTACTGACAATTAAGTTACACCCACTCTCACCCTGGCTGAAATCAGCATAGACTCAGGCGATTGAACATCAAACCTGCCTGCTTCGTATGACTCAATCATCATGCATTTGTCAGCAAGACACTCCTGCAGACTGCTCCAAAACCCCTTATTTTCCTTCATTTATTTTCTTATTTTTTTAACGATTCTTCCAGAGGGAATGTGTTTTAATTTGGCTTGGTAACTGCGAATAGGTATTGCAAATGAAATAAAATGGCTGACATACCTGACAGAACAGTACATCCTGAAAGTCTGCTGGCACAGGATTGTCACCATTCATAATCAAATCCCCTGGGTGAGCCAGGCACCCTGGTGCAGCACTCGTTGACTTGTCCTGGCACCAGCCCAGGCCCCGCGGGCACACCTGGCATTTGCTTTCAGTGTCCCTGCCCTCCGACGGGCCCTCCTCGCTCAAATTCAGCAGCTCAGTCAGGTGCGAGATGTAGCGGATGGTCAGGCGCAGGGTCTCCAGTTTGGTCAGGCTCTGACTCGCCGGCGCCACCGACGGAGGCAGGTACGTCCTCAGGTTGTGCAGGGCCTTGGCCAGGCCCCTCATCCTCAGCTTCTCTCTCTCGCTGGCGTTTTGCCGTTGCCTCCCTGGGTAGCGCGACCTGGTCTTCCTCACCCGTTGCCCAGCGTCCAGCCGCTCCTCTGACAGAGATGGGAGGCTTCCGGTCTCCCAGGAGCTGCTGTGGGCCTCCTGGCCGGGCGTGCAAGGTACAAACGGAGGTGAAAATCTGTATGAGTCGATGGAAGATGCTGGAGAGAGGCTGTGCGACGTGGAGTCAGTGAAACTGTCCGACTCTGAACTGGAAGTTTTCCAGTCTGATAGCCCATTACAATCAGATTCTGAAGGGACACAGTCCCAGTATGTGAAGCCTTCACAGCCGAGCTCTGAAATGATGGAGCTCCAGTCGGAAAGCCCATCTGAGTTAACATCACTCGCGAACGTGAAATAGCTTTGATACTGCGGCATAGGAGTCTCCATTTTCCAGCTCTTCCTCAGAAACTCTTCTGCTCGGTGTGACCAAGACTGAACTGCAGGCAATGCAAGAGCTTTTCTGAACTTCAAGCAGCCTCTGCTCCTTTTTATTTCCCCTCCAGAGTCACAAAGTAACACTTTTACACATCAAAGTCAAGCCTGTGACACCATCAGCTTAAAGAGTGGGGGCTGAGGTGGAGAGGAGAAAGTGTCAACTTTTACACAAGGAAGTTTGGTCCAGATCAAATTGCAACTCATTTTAGTATTGCTGCTTCCTCTTTGAATTTTTACCAATAGCTTTTAAGTAAAGTACAATATGACTGGCTTTAAATATATTCAGGCTTCTGGTATTACTGGGCCTGAAGCTGACCAAATACAGCAGCAATAAAATTCCAATACATTAGGAAACTTTCTTGGCACGCAAGGGACAAATTTCTACCTTTGCCCTGCCAACTCTACCCGATTGTCTGGGAGGCTCCCTGAGGAGGGCATTCATTTCCTGCACAACACGAAGGATACATATTTGAAAAAGAGGAATATAAAAGGATCTGGGAAAATGGGGTACGGGAGAATCCGTCTGGGTGTCGGTGTCGATTCTCCTCCCGATCGCCGATTACGATATCAGCGTCGGGGCACGGAGAATCCCGCCCCTTATCATTGCCACATTGTGGAATGACAGAATGGTTACAGCACAGAAAAAGGCCATTGTGTCCAGGCCAGCTATCTGTAAGAGCGGCTTAACTGGTAGTACCACCCCCAACACTGCCCCCCCCCCCCGCCCGCCCCCCACTATCTGCTCTTTCCCCATAGCCCTCCCACATTTTCACTCTCAGTTTCTTATCCATTCCTTTTGAAAGGCTCAGTTGAATCTGCCTCCATGATCCTTCAGGAATGCATTCCATCCATACAAACATGCGAATCAGGAGTAGGATTAGGCCACTCGGCCCCTCGAGCCTGCTCTGCCAGTCAATAAGGTCATGGCTGATCTGTTTGTAACCTCAACACCACATTCTTGCCGACCCCCAATAATCTGCCACCCCTTTGTTCATCAAGAATCTATCCAACTCTGCCGCAAAAATATTCAAAGACTCCTGAGGAAGAGAGTTCCAGAGACTCACCATCCTCCAGATCTCAACCACTTGCTTTCCGAAAAGCTTTTTTCTCATCTGGCCTCTGGCCTTTTGCCTGTCACCTCAATTCAGAGTCTTCTGATTCTTGAACTTTCCACCAATGGGAACAATTTCTCCCTGTCTACGCTGTCCAGACCCCTTGTTGTTCTGATTACCTCAAGCAAATGTCCCCTCAATCTTTCTCTAAATCCTCAATCTTTTCTCTAAATCATGTTTTATCCATCGAATCACTACAGTGCAGAAGGAGGCCATGGTCTGCACCGACCCCCCGAAAGAGCACCCTGCCTAGGTCCACTCCCCCCACTCTATTCCTGTAACCCCACCCAACCTGCACACCTGTGGAAACTAAGGGGCAATTTTAGCATGGTCAATCCACCTAACCTGCACACCTTTGGACTTTGGGAGGAAACCGGAGCACCCAGAGGGAATCCACATAGACACGGGGAGAAATTGCAAACTCCACACTGGCGGTCACCCAAGCTGGAATCGAACCCGGGTCCCTGGTGCTGTGAGGCAGCAGTGCTAACCACCGTGCCATTTTAGCAGTTAACAAACATGCAAATTTCAAAAGATGTACAGTACTCAAAAAGAATAATCTGTTCTGTGTCATTTCAGGAATGTGCGTGTGTCACCAGCAAAGAAAACATTTGCTTTGGCTGTTTCTTCATTCTTTTGGCTCACTATTGTCTCGATTCGCAAGGAGAACAGCCCCAGCTTAGCATCATAGAATTCCCACAGTGCAGAAGGTTGTTTGGCCCATCGGGTCTGTATCGACCCACCGAAAGAGCACCCTATTTGGGCCCACTACCCCGGCCCATCCCCATGACCCCACCTAACCTGCACATCCTTGGCCATGATGGGGCAATTTAGTGTGACCACTCCACCTCACCTCCACCAGATAGTTTTGGACTGTGGGAGGAAACCGGAGCACCCGGAGGAAACCCACCTAGACACGGGGAGAACGCGCAGACTCTACACAATCACCCAAGGCCGGAATTGAACCCCGGTCCCTGGCACTATGAGGCAGCAGTGCCAACCACTGTGCCACCGTGCTGCCCCAATCCATCCTTCCAACTGACATTCCTCATCTCTCGAACCACCCATGTACAACTTCTCGAAAAACTTTTCATCTTCTTTGAAGTGCGGTGCCCAAAATCAGATACGATATTCTTACTGAGTCCGAACCGAGCCGGATAAGCTACTTGCATGAACTTTCTCGTCCAGTTTCAAACTTAAAGCTCATAAACATCAACAATACAATGTCCACATTAGAGATACCTAAAGGTTCGAGTTGCCAACTTTGGGTGGCTGCGTTCCTGGAGGTGTCATCACATGACCTCTGGCTGCGAACCCTCTCCCCCAGCACCTCCTGGCATTGATCCGCCAACATGTCCAGCCCCATGATGCACCGCCTTCCCTCGCGAACCGGAAAGTGGATGGTCGCGTAATTACCCAATTGGATGATGCTTGAGGCCAGTCAAACAGCCTTTTCAAATTAAAGTGATTCAAACATATATTTTTAAAAATCACACACAAATGAACTGAGTTTTCCCAGCTTTCTGGAGGCCGGCTGGGAGGCAATGCCGACAATATGGTGGGGTAGGGTGTTGGGAGGGAAAGCGGATATTTTCCTGTCACCATGGCATATATCCAAGGCGGAAGCCTTCGTGGAGTAGGTGCCCTCTGGACAATTAATGGACCCATTATTTGCCCATTTAAGTGCCCTTCCTGCCCCAATGGGCATACTGAGATACTTGTAACAGTCCCTCTGCAATTGATTCCTGCGACTCCAGGACAATACTGGAGGGTTGGCAACAGCAGTGCTTTGGAATGCCATAATAATAATCTTTATTAGTGTACACGTAAAACAAAATTGAAGAAATGCAAGGTGAGACAAAAGATATTCAGTGAGGGATGCAGGGGATAATCTTCCAAGACTCTGAACTGGAGGCTGTACTTTGCACACACCGGCCAGTTCATTGGCAAATTGTAGGTACAGAGCCGACATTCTACAATCACCTGCCCAATGTGTGTGAGCTTCCACACTGCACACTACAGAGAATATGGGAACATACAAAGAGGGCACGGGCCATTGCTTCCTGCACATAATTGTTGAAAAAGTCATGTTTTTCCATTCCCTAAGCCACTTCCAATGGAAGGTGTAAAATTATGTAAATGATAGATATTTGATAAATTGCACAGAACCTTCCCGTGCTCAACTCGATTGATAGTATCGTGACAAAATCCTTTGGCAGCCACCATATGATAGGAACCAACACCTAGGAAGTGTGATCATGTTATTCTCAGGGAAGGCAGGCTGATATTGACCCAGCTGCTGGACATTCAAAATGTCTCCAGCTGTTTTTATGTAGGCGTTGCTTCCATTTGGATACTTAAAGACAGCTCCTTTAGCCACTGTTATTTCATGGAATGGTACAGCATGGGAGGAGGCCATTCAGCCCGTCTGCGCTGACTCTGAAAGATCCAATGATTCCCCAATCCCCTGCTTTTTCTCCATAAACCTGCAAATGTTTTCCTTTTTGAGTAGACCAATTGCTTTCTGAAAGTTAGAATGAAGCTGCTGCAGCCACCCTTTCTGGAAATGCTTTCCAGATCATTATGAGTCAATTATCTTTAATCTTTTTCCCTTTTGGCTTTTTTAATATAAATTTAGAGTACCCAATTATTTTTTTTCCAATTAAGGGGCAATTTGGCGTGGCCAATCCATCTAACCTGCACATCTTTGGGTTGTGGGGGTGAAACCCACGCAGACATGGGGAGAATGTGCAAACTCAACACGGACAGTAACCCAGGGCCGGGATTCGAACCAGAGTCCTCAGCGCCGTACTCCCAGTGCTAACCACTTTACCACCGTGCTGCCCTTCCCCTTGGCTTTTTGCCAGTAGTTTTGAATGTGGTATCCCCTGGTTATCAACCCTCCTGCCAGTGGGAACAATTTCTCCCTATCAGCTCTTTGGATGGCACAGTAGTTAGCACTGTTGCTTCACAGCGCCAGGGTCCCAGGTTTGATTCCCGGCTTGGGTCACTGTCTGTGCGGAGTCTGCCCGTTCTCCCCGTGTCTGCGTGGGTTTCCTCCGGATGCTCCGGTTTACTCCCAGAAGTCCCAAAAGACATGCTGTTAGGTGAATTGGACATTCGGAATTCTCCCTCCGTGTACCCAAACAGGCGCCGGAATGTGGCGACTAGGAGATTTTCACAGTAACTTCATTGCAGTGTTAAGGTAAGCCTACTTGTGACAATAAAGATTATTATTATTAGCCATATCTTTTACAATTTTGAGTACTTTTATTAAACGTCACCGGGACCTTTTCAACTTTGAAGGAGAACAATCCTAGCTTCTCTGGGCTCTCTGCGTACCTGAAATCCCTCAACTTGGTAGCATTCCGGCAAATCTCCTCTGCACCCTCTCCCAGGCCTTTCTGACGCACCCCTGAAGAAGTCTATTGTGTATCAAAGACTACATCCTGGCTGGTGAAACATCGCGAGATCTGTTGTAACGTCTGCAGAGTGTTTAGCGCAGGCTTCAGTTCTCCATCTTGGATTGCATGAGCAACACCTCCCAATAAAACCTCTCACGGTGTTTGTAAGAAATCCAGAGTGTGTGGCACCTCCACACCTTTTCTCTTTGCGGCACATCGAGAACATAACAGAAGAGAAAACTGGCGGCGAGGTTTGTGCCAAGAAAAGGCTGCTGAGGTAAAAATCGTCAAAATAAAGAGTGGAGACGGCGATGGGAGCAGAGAGAAGATCCTTGGGGCCGGACGAAGCAAAGGCCGCCGACGCTGAAGGTTTTAATGAAAAACGGAGCACGACCCGTGAGTAAACAAAACAACAGTTCAAAAACTTGCTTGACGTTGGAAGTGGCTGAGATTCTACGCTGCAGGGGCCGCGCACATGGCAAAGTGAAAGGGAGCGGGGATTCAAAAGCCTTCCGAGTCTGTACAAGCCACTACTCGGTGGGGAGAGAGGGACGGGGAGAAGACAAACCACTCACAGGAAATAAAAAATTCAGAGCTTGCATTGTTGATAAGGAGGTCTATTGTTTCATACATCAAAAAGAAACAGAAGGGAGGAAGGTTGGTTGATGTATAGACCCTGGGAGCCGGTATCCGGAATGGCGGGAACCGCAGACATCTTGGATACATTTGATGAAGACTGTCAAACCTACAATTCGCATGAAGAGAGATCTCAACTTTATCTCATAGTGAGTCAAACATTGGAGGAGCTAAAGGTTACATCATTTCTCAGATCGATAGATCGCGAAACCTTTATGCTACCACATAAATTAGTTCATCCAGCAAAGTCAGGAGATGGAACCTATATCTATATATTTGTGTGGCAGTGCGGTTAGCACTGCTACCTCACAGCACCTGGGACCCAGGTTTCAATTCCAGTCTTGGATGATTGCGTGGAGTTTGTACATTTTTCTCAGTCTCTGTGTGGGTTTCCTCTGGGTGCTCCAGCGTCCTTAAACAGTCCAAAGCTGTGCACATTAGGTGGATTGGCCGTGCTAAATTCCCCTTTATGTCCAAAATGTGCAGGTTGGGTGGGATTAGTGCGATAAGGTGGTGGGACTAGGCCTAGGCAGGGTGTTCTTTCAGAGAGTCAGTGCAGACTCAACGGGACCGAATGGCCTTCTTCTGCATTGGTGATTCTTTCAAAAAATAACATTTTATTGAAGGCATTTTCAACATATACATAACCAATAAGTACAAAAGCCAACCGCAGCAACAGGAAACAGCCCCCCCGCCCCCCCCTCACACACACACCTCGCTGCCACCCGTGCACTCACCCCTTTTTTCCAGTTTTTCAGCCCACCCCCTCATCCAAACAAAAAATAAAACAAAACCCCCGCCCGACGACTCAATACGCCTTAAAGAAGTCGATCAACAGCTTCCACCCCGAGGTGAACCCCTCCTCCGCACCCCAAATGCAAACTTGATCTTTTCCAAATGCAGGAACTCTGCCAAATCGCTCACCCATACTCCTACCTTTAGCGTCTCTGGGTCCCGCAAGCACAACAAAATCCGTCTCTGGGCTATTAGTGGGGCAAAGGCCAACACATCGGCCTCTTTCCCCATTTGCACACCCGGATCCTCCGACTAAATACCGCCACCTCCGGACTCTGGGTTACCTCTACCCCCAACATCTTTGACATTATGTCCGAGAACCCTTTCTAAAACCACCTCAACTCGGACAAAGACAAAACATATGCACATGTTTCGCTCCCCCCCCCCCCCCCCCGCCCTGCATATCGTCCACACCTATCCTCCACACCTGGAAAGAACTAACTCATCCTGGACACTGTCATGTGGGCCCTGTGCACCACCTTAAGTTGGTTAAGTCCCAGTCTTGCACACAATGAGGACGGCACGGTGAGTGGCACGGTGGTTAGCACTGCTGCCTCACAGCGCTAGGGGCCCTGGGTTCAATTCCGGTCTTGGGTGACTGTGTGGAGTTTGCAAATTCTCCCCGCGTCTGCGTGGGTTTCCTCCGGGTGCTCCGTTTTCCTCCCACAGTCCAAAGATGCATAGGTAAGGTGGATCGGCCATTAGATTGCCCCTTAGTGCCCAGGGGCGTACCGGTTAGGTTAAGGGGTTACGGGGATAGGGCAGGGAAGTGGGCTTGGGTGGAGTACACTTTCAGATGGTTGGTGCAGATTTGATGGGCTGAATGGCCTCCTTCTGCACTGTAGGGATTCTATGATTCTATGTATTCACCTTCTGCAGAGCTTCCCTCCACACTCCAGGTACCAATGCCTGACTTAACTCCTCCTATCACTTACGCCTAACCTTCTCCACAGGAGCACTCTCCCTCTCATCAGCTACCCTTTCTGTCTGCAACCCTGTTCTCCACTTCCTTGGACAGAAGGGTATCCTGCAACACCGGAGGCGGCATCGGAAACGATGGCACCTCTTTCCTCATAAGTTCCCTAAACCCATTCCCCTTTGGTAACTGGTACGTCCCCACCAGCTCCCCTGGGCCTGCAAATCTCCCCCGAAAAATCAAATCCCTAAAATATTCTAACCCCACCTGCCTCCACCCCGGACACACACATCCTACCCCACCAGGGCAAACCTACGATTATCGCAAATCAACACCCACAGAGACGTGCTTTCCAGTCCAAAGCGCTCCCGCCACTGGTTCCAAACATTCAGTGCTGATACCACCACCTGGCTCGTGGAGTATCATACCGCCGAGAACGGAAGGGCTGTCAACAACACTGCCCTCAAGCTTACAAGAGGCCACTTCCATCCGCCCCCAAACCGACCGCTCCTCCACTACCCATTTCTGAACTACTGCAATATTCTCTGCCCAGTCGGAGTTCAACAATTTCGGCAACACTGCCCCCGTCACTGTTGGGATTCTATTCTGAATTAATGAAGATTTTCTTACCAAGGCCGCTATTAATTGTAGGGAGAAGGTGAAATAATTTTACAATTCATAGCAACTTTAAGAAGTTTAGCAAAATACTGTGAGTTTGGTGCAACACTAGATGACACCTTTCATGATAGGCTAGTATGTGGATTCTGCAATGAAGCTATTCAGAGGAAGCTGCTGACTGTAAGCAAGTTAACTCTCAAATCTGCTGTAGAGGTTTACACATCAATGGAGCCAGCAACACAAGAGGCTTCACAGATAGGGGCTGGAGTGAAGATCCAGAAGATGGAGACCGCCAGAAACAAGGCTGAAAGGGTACAACCATGTCATCGATATACACAGATTGCGTACTCAGCAGGGGAATGCTGGATTTGGGAACTTTTACTGATGCAGCCAGATAGGATGCTTTCAATGGTGCAACTGTAAAAGTTGGTAAGAGTTAATGTGGACATGCTAAATTTCCTTAAGTTTCCTGAGGGAGTATAGGCGCTGTTGTGCTTTCTTGGTGGTAGCATCGACGTGGGTGGACCAGGACAGATTTTTGGTGATGTGTACCCCTAGGAATTTGAAGCTGCTAACCATCTCAACAACGTTTCTAGGCATTTCCAAAACTTGATGGTAACCAACTCAAAATGGAAGTGGATACGGGTGCAGTTGGATCATTGGTAGGGTGCTCTTTCAGCGGGCCGGTGTAGATGCGATGGACTGAATGGCCTCCTTCTGCACTGTAGGGATTCTATGATTCTATGCACTGGACTCTATCAGTCATTTCAGAACCCATCAAATTGGTAAGTCATCCTCGATTGTGAGATACTGCCGAAGAAGAAGAAGGAAGATCCTTTCGAAAGTGCTCAAAATTACAGTGATTTACAAAGGTTTAGCGTAACATTCTTGCTTTTTGTACTCAGTACCCAGAATCCCTCCATTATGGACCGGCTGGATAGTGCCAGAACCGGCAGTGTTGATGCCAGTAGCTGATTCATCATCTGGTTATGGCTTGAATTAAGTTTCAATATTCAGTTTCTACCAGGGGTTATTGGTAGGCCACTTAAATGCCAGCATGACATATTTTACAGTGTGGCATAAGATAGACATGAGAGTACGATGTGGGTGGAACCATGTCATTTCAGCAACTCTGACTCAGAACCGCTGGCAGAGCACCCTGCCCCGACTGGGGGACCGAGGAATCTCACCCTCTGTTACCGGACTGATAATTCAGAGAATTTGAGTTGACATCCCACTTTGGCAGTTTGAGAATTTGAACTTAGTTTACAAACATCTGCCAGTCAAAGTCCAGCACTGGCAAAAGTGAAGCTATTGAATTGTCATTTAAAAACCCCACTGGATCACGAATGCTCTCCATCAGGTCACTGATATCCTTTAATGAAGGGAAGCTGTAGGTCTGACCTATATGTGGCACCGCAGTCTCGTATCGCTGCTCTCCAAAGTGGTTAGTAATATTCAGGCGAGCGGAAGGTCAGATGGGCAATAAATGCCCGTGATTGCCAGCTCATGATGCTCTCAACTCAAGAATGGACAAAGAAACTTTTGATTATCAGCTCGTCTGGATTCCGAAAGACACATCATTAATTTGGCTTTCTCTTGGTCACAGTTGAAACGGTTTTGCTTGGGCATTGTTGTAAAGTCAGCCACAATCCAAAACGGGAAAGGATTTAGAAACTAACGCAGCTGGATTCTCTATTTTTGGGACTATGCCCCACGCCGTCGTGAAAACGGTGATCTTTTACGGCAGAAAAACTGGCATCAAGAGGCCACAGATTCCCCGTCCTGCAGGGGGCGAGCAGGCAGCTGTCGTGAAGCTCGCAGCTCCAGCTGCCGATACGGTCCCCCGCACTTCCGGGTCAGAGGTCGTGCATGCACATGGCGGCCGGGCCGTGCTCCATGGCGGACTCAGCCCCCGAACCCGGACCGCCGAAATAGTGCCCCACATCGGCCTCTCGCCCGACCCGGACTTCCCGCACACATAGCCCCTAGTCCCGAATGAGGCCCCCACCCCTGCCCCCCGATCGGCCTTCCCCGGACTGTGGCGACCACAGACTGAGCCCGCAGCCACCTCGCAAGGTTCCCGAGCGGCAGGACCACATTAGAAGCACGCCGTCGGGAATTCGGCAAGTCGGGGATGGAGAATAGCGGGACGGGCCTCAGGCAATGGCTTCAGACGGTGGATACTCGGCGCGGGGTACTCCCCAAGTACGCCACTTTTCGGGGGGGGGGGAGAATAGCGGAACCGGAGCCAGCCCCGGTTTCTTGCGGGAAAACGGATTCTCCACCCCAGCATCAAACCCGATTTCAGCGTCGGGATGCAGAGAATCCAGCCCACGATCTTTGAATTTGTATGGTTGATGCACATAAGTCTTATTTCAAATGTGTACCCTAATCTATTCTCTGGGACTCCAGCCACCGTGGTACACAATGCTACCTGGATTCTGTATACGTACACCCTCACTGTGCGCCGTATCGGTACTCGTTTCTCACCCTGCCTGATCAAATCAAGCCCCGTCAATCGTTCCACCAGTGTTCAGAGATCAGGCGCAACCTGGGTAAGGTACACGACTGCAGCTCCTTCACAGCCCCATTTACTTTGAACGTAAAACCTTTGGTAAATTTTAATAATTGAAACTCCTTGGTCGTATCGTGTACATTCACTGGGGTTTTGGTGTTAATTTTGTCTCAGCACGGATTGAAATGGAATAGGCAAATGCGAGCAGACACCGGTCTGACCCCCATGATTTGACAAAAAGAGAAAATAAAGCCTGCATTTATATAGCAACTTTCACAATCTCCAGGCTTCTCAAAGCACTTTATAGTCGTTGAAGTACTTTTGAAGGGTAGTCACTATTGTAACTATGGAAACATGTATCCAGTGTCTAGGATGAGGCTGATTGTTCTCCAGTGTCACCCGCGCGCTCCCGGTTTGCAGAACTCAGCCATTCCCATGGCTGACGGCAGTTGAAATCCAGCACGTATTTTTCTCTTTCAGGCTGCGTGAGTGAACTCTTGCGTGTTGTGGGACAGATTCAGCGACAGGGAATCTGTTAATCTCTCACATGTGCGCTTCCTCTGAAGTAAAGCGTGGCGATGAAGCTGTTAACCTTTCTCACCAGCTGT
Organism: Scyliorhinus torazame; assembly: GCF_047496885.1. Classification (NCBI taxonomy): domain Eukaryota; kingdom Metazoa; phylum Chordata; class Chondrichthyes; order Carcharhiniformes; family Scyliorhinidae; genus Scyliorhinus; species Scyliorhinus torazame. The sequence continues at coordinate 22,357,807 of NC_092718.1, read as the reverse complement.
TTCTTTTGGTGCCTGTGTTGGCAGAGGCATTGATTCCTCCACGCTACAGAACCCAGAAGACTTAATCACCTCCAGAGATATCCCTGAAGTATAAAGGAGGCATTAAACATTACCCAGAACAGAGGATTAAAGAAAGATTCTTTTAAAGAAAGACTTGCGATGACAGAATGCATTCCTTGAGCACTGGACATCTCAAAGCGCTTCAAGGTGTCAGGGTTCAATCAGTGCTTCAGTTTTTCGTGTCACACCTTCAGTGTTATTGGCACTTGTACAAACAGGATGGCAGCTAGTACGTGTCACAGGACAGCTTTGACTGGGGGGAGGGGTGGGGTGCTGTTTAGGTTTGTAACTGAGCTGAATGCCTGTCCTTAAACATTTGTGCGCCCTTCTAATCCCAATAATATTTAGCCTTTTAGAGAACGATTTGGATCAACAGTTTCAATCTGGTGCAGTATTTTCAATCTAAGCCTTGGGATAGCCAAATGCTGCAGTGCTTCAAGAAGATGGCTCACACTCGCTTTCTCAAGGGCAATAGCGATGCCAGCTGAGCCAGCGATGCCCCTATCCCGTGAAAGAATTTTAAACATCTCCAGAAAGATAAATAAGGATAGTAATATGGGGGCAGCACAGTGGTTAGCACTGTGGCTTCACAGTGCCAGGGTCCCAGGTTCGAATCCCTGCTGGGTCACTGTCTGTGCGGAGTCTGCACGTTCTCCCCGTGTCTGCGTGGGTTTCCTCCGGGTGCTCTGGTTTCCTCTCTTAGTCCAAAGACGTGCAGGTTAGGTGGATTGGACATGCCAAATTGCCCTTCACGTCCAAAAAGGTTAGGAGGGGTTATTGGGTTACAGGGATAGGGTGGAAGTGAGGGCTTAAAGTGGGTCAGTGCAGACTCGATGGGCCAAATGGCCTCCTTCTGCACTCTATGTTCTATATATGTTTATGTTCTATGTAACTATAACACTGGCCATAACTCTCAACAACAACTTGCATTGCTATAGTACATGGAAGCACAGTGGTTAGCACTGTGGCTTCACAGCGCCAGGGACACGGGTTCATTCCTGGCTTGCGTCACTGTCCGTTCTCCCAGTGTCTGCCTGCGTTTCCTCCGGGTGCTCCGGTTTCCTCCCACAGTCCAAAAATGTGCGGATTAGATGGATTGGCCGTGCTAAATTGCCCCTTCGTGTCCAAAAGGTTAGGTGGGGTTACTGGATTATGGGTTAGGGTGGAGGCATGGGTTTAAGTCGGGTGCTCTTCCCAAGGGCCGGTGCAGACTCGATGGGCCGAAAAAAGGCATCGATGGGGGTATCAGCGGCACATGAGTTGAGACAGGGCAGAGTCCTCTTCAATATTCAGGAAGAGGCCTCTATGCACAGAATTCAATGGGCACTGAGCAAGGACTCGGCATTTGAACTTTACAGGCTGAGGCATGGGTAGTCTGGAGGTTGAAGGTGGGATGGGGCAGGCAACTTACATGAGTGAGGAAGTAGGTTACAGAACTTTGGCTGTGGGACGGATGTGAAAACAGCAAAGCTGCATAAAGGAAATGCTTTTCAGAAAACCCATACAGCAATAACGGTGTAGCAAGTTATATTGGCCAGTTTATTTCAGTCGCCATGTCCAACATCAGCTGATGAAGATCTAGAATGCACCCTTTTTAAAATCACTGGTGGATTCTGACCCTCAGATTAGAAATCCACAAATGTTGCATGTTTAGCTCACTGGGCTAAATCGCTGGCTTTTAAAGCAGACCAAGGCAGGCCAGCAGCACGGTTCGATTCCCGTACCAGCCTCCCCGAACAGGCGCTGGAATGTGGCAACTAGGGGCTTTTCACAGTAACTTCATTGACGCCTACTCGTGACAATAAGCAATTTTCATTTCATTTCAATTCCCAGCGAGGCCCGAGGTATGGATGGAGGTGGGGCAGTAAACGTGCTTTGCCCTCTTAATTCCCCCCTCCTCATCGTCACATTTTGCAGGTCCCAACAACGTCAGCGTTCTCTGGGAAACTGACTTGACTTCATTCGATTTAAATTCAGGTCCATCTGTTGATTTTCGACGGGAGATGTGAGAATGTGAGGGGTATCCCTCAGCGTGGGCTGTGTTTATTATGCAGCTCCAGGGCCCAGGCGCCTGGTCGCTCCTGCAGCCGGGAGCACAGCTGACAGCTTGCTCTGAAAGTCCTTCTCCTGCTGTGTTCAATCAGCCACTTGGTCCAGGCACACTCCGCAAGGCAGCACACTCCAATCGGTGAACAGCAGGAGATTGCACTCGGGGCTATTTGTTTACTTTATGCAAAGGTTAACTTGTCACAGGATCATCGAGTCTTATTATTCAGGAACTACAGCTGGAACCTGGACTGTTAAAGAGTAGCATCTTTATCCGGAGCCCTAAAAGCACTGTCTGACTTTTGCAGGGGATGCCTTACGGTGACTCACCCGGATGAGTCAAAATGCAGATGGGCTATTCAGCCACCGAGGGCATCATAGTTGACGTCTCAATTCTCTCCTCACTGACATGCACACCACACATGAACCTTTTAGAAGGGATCATTCGATAGTGATCAGGCACAGATGTAGGCACACTCCAGGGCAAAGGAGGGAATGTGGAGTAAACAGTTCACTAATGTGATTTTAGGAGGAGTTAAAATTTCCTCATTTGCATCTCCAAATCCTTGGTGCGTCCTCAAGGTCCTGCCCTTTAACTCTCCGTATCTAGTAATGCTGGGAATGGGTGCTAAGCTCTGTGTCAGTGTTATGACAGCAATTGTAGCTGCTCTGACCCCATTAGACTATACACTGAACAGGGATCAGAGGGGATAGACAGAAATTAGGACAATAAGTCATAATCTTCGAATCAGAGCCAAGCCACACAGAAGAGAAGTTCGGAAGCACTTTTTCAAGCAAAGTGTGGTAGAATTCATAGACCATAGAATGCCTACAGTGTAGAAAGAGGCCATTCGGCCCATCGCGTCAGTACCAACCATCTGAAAGAGCACCTACCTAGACCCACCCTATCTCTGTAATCCCACCTAACCTGTTGAACATTAAGGAGAGGTTTAGCATGGCCATTCCACCTAAACTGCACATCTTTGGACTATGGGAGGACGGAGCCCCCGGTGCAAACTCCACATGACAGTCACCCAAGGCCGGAATCGAACCTGGGTCCCTGGTTTGTGGGACTTTCTGTCACAAAATCCAGTAGGTGGCAGCTCAATCAATAATGTGAACTCTGAGATCAATCGATTTTTGCTGACAAACATAAAAATGGATATGAAGCCAAGACAGATGGATGGAGTGAAGACCATCCTCGATCTCAACGTATGGCAAAACAGACTCGAGGGGCTGAATGGCCGACTTCTGTTCCTAGATTGACCCTAAGTAACACCTACATCCACCCCTACGGGATATTCTCTGCCCAGTTTCCACTCGTCGTAAATTTCCCCTCCTAAAAAACCTGTGTGTGCCACAACTCTAGTCTCAATTATCCTGTACCCTTTGCTGATGGCTGAGAAAAATTTGCGGAGACCTGGGGAATTAAAATTCTTTGTGGATAGGAAAAACGGCAGCTGACATTATCTCCTGCAGCTTTTAACAAGGCAGCAAGAATAATTCATTCCACCAGACAGGCAGCAGTGCCTCACATGGGTCAGGTTGGTCAAATTCAACTACAGAGGGCTGTGGGGAAGATGGACAATAATAATTTTTATCTGTGTCACAACTAGGTTTACATTAACACTGCAATGAAGTTATTGTGAAAGAGTTGCTCAACTCTATGTGCAGAGCATCACTGCAAATAAAACTTTGACGATTTCTCCCGCTCACTATCTGTATCAAAATCCTCCCCCACCTTTCTTCAACATATCTATAATTTCACTCGGTAACTGCATTCATGGGTTTGCTCCATTTAGTCCTAGTTCTCTTCCAACACTGGATTTACTCCTCCACCATTCCCTCCTGACTCCAGATTCCTCTTTATTAACCATTCCTTCCATTTCGGGACAGTAGGTCACTCTTTGATTGTTTGCACCAAAATCAGGAGCTATTGCTTAACCCAATGCAGCTCTCTGCAGGAGACCTTCCCCTAGTCCTTTCATCTTACCAACTTCCTCCTCCACCATCAGAACCCTCTCGAAAACTCTACGCTTTGGCCCAGGATGCGGTCACTCTCCACATCTTTACATATTTCCCTCCTGCTTAGCATTTACTGCCGATGATCCCCTCCTTCCTGAAACCTCAGAGACATTTCCATATCGGAGAGGAGTGCGACAGAAATGTAATTACTACCCATCCTTCCCAGGTTCCGGATGATCCTAAGGTCGGTATTCAATGACTCCCAGGTTTACGCCTGAGCACCTCCTGACAGCCTATATAAACATGTTTTCTGGAGCTGAGGGTGTGAAGGCCATTGCAGAGCGACACTTTGCAATCCAGGAGCTGTGTGAATTTCCTGCAGTTCCTGGTCGCACAAATCCCCTTTGTGTCAAACAGAACCCAGGCCTTCCCAAGCTCCCATACTGCCATGAAGTCATGGAGCCACAGCTACATCACCCCCAGCTTCAGTCACTCGGCCCTCTCACCAGGGGGTGTTTAGCTCCACTTCGATACCTGTCGCAATTTCTTGGGCATATTCCGAAAGTTGACTTCCTGTCACAATCTGTTATAGATTGAACATACTGGGGCAACAGGTGGTCAGAGTAAGTCAGCAGGTATGGATCAGATGGATAATTAGTACTTTGCAACAATACAGGTTTAAAGATGTTAGTGTTTGATGGCCTGAGATAGGAGTGGGGAGCAGACAATACTGCACAGCTGGAAATGACCATTATTAATGAGAGAGCGAGAGGTTTGAAAGTCAAAGTTCCAAGACACGGTATGCGATACAGTGCCACACAAGTGACATATGAGCAAAATTCTAGCTCACGGAATGAAAGGGATATGAGGCATTTGGATAAGAAATTGGCTGAGTGTCAGGAAACTGAGGGCGCGATGCTCCCAAAAGGGAACATTTAGCCACGTGCTTCCCGGTGCTCCCAGTGCCGAGAAACACATGTCGATTCAATGCAACTCACATTGAATAAGGGGTCTGAGTGGGGAACGGGCGGCTGAGGCCGCATATAGCCCCGTTTTGTACAGTGGGCAGCTCCGCTCGTCGGAACTCCCATTGTAGCGCGAGATCGGGACACATGGCGTCTCAATCTCCGAGGCCCCCAAAACAATCCCCTCCCCCACCTCCCAGTCTGAACACAATATGGGAGACTCCCAGCCGCCCCCGCCCAGCCCCCCCCCCCCCTCGCCCAGCCCGCCTCCCCCTCGTCCAGCCCCCTCCCCCTCGCCCAGCCCCCCTCCCCCCGCACACTCCTCCCCCCCCGCGCACCCCTCCCCCCGAACCCCTTCTCGCCGCACCCCTCCCCAAACCCCACGCTAGGCAACCCCACCGGGTCACGTGAAAAAAATGCCAGCTTGGCAATTTGGCAGTGCCAACATGGCACCTTGGCTGTGCCCATTCCATCTAGCAGTGCCACCTGGGCACCATGCTGGCACCTCCAGGGTACCCAGTGTGAGGGCACCACCCTGCCCAAAGGACATGCAGTTGGGGGCCTCTGATCCCCTGCAAGACCCCCATGAGTGCCATTTCGTCTGGTCCCCCATATGTGGGGACCAGTGCTGAACGGCGCTTGCCCGAGGTCTCGGAGGCAAATGGATTGAATCCCAAAGCCTCAGGTACCTCAGGAATCTGCACATTAGAATGAGGTTTACTTCCTTGCTCTAACATGCAGGTTTGCCAAAAAGTGAATGGTCGGGATTCACATCGCAATGTCTCGCGAGATCGCGTTTGATCTTGCGAGGTGTGGCGAGCCAGGTAGATCCCAGGACCGGGGTCCTCCGGCTTTCAACAGCCACCTTGCACCACAACGAGCTGCTTTTCGGGCGCAGCATTGCCGTTGGATCGTGCCCAGAGAGTATAGTGATAATGGTTCTTTTTCAGATTGGAGGAAGGTTTGTGGTGGAGTTCCTCAGGAGTCAGTGTTGGGACCTTTGCTCTTCCTGGTATATATTAATTATCTACAATGTGGTGTTCAGGGCATGATTTCAAAATTTGCAGATGATACAAAGATTGGAAACATTGTCAACTGTGACGGGGATAATCTTCAACTTCATACGTTGGTGGATTGCGAAGACCAGTGATAGGCGAAGTTCATTGCAGAGAAGTGCGAGGTGAATAATTTTGGCAGGAAGAATATGGGGAGAAGGTATAAAATAAAGGGAAAAACTCTAACGGAGGAGCAGGAACAGAGGGATTTGGTGTATATGTACATAAGTTATTGAATATGGCAGGGTATGTTGAAAGAGCAGTTAATGAAGCATATAATATCTTAGGCATTATTAAAAGGGGCATTAAGCACAAGAGTAAGGAGGTCATGTTAAACTTGTATAAGACACCAGTTCGGCCTTATCTGGAGGTCAGCATCAAGTTCTGGGTGCCGTACTTAATGAAGGATGTGAAGGCATTGGAGAGAGTACAGAGAAGATTCACAAGAATGATTCCAGGAATAAAGAACTGTATAGATTGGGAGGTTGGGACTATTTTCCTTGGATTGGATTTATTTATTGTCACGTGTACTGAGGTACAGTGAAAAGTATGTTTCTGCGAGCAGCTCAGACAGATCATTTAGTATATGAAAATAAAATAAAGTGGGAAGAAAATACATAACAGGGCAACACAAGGTACACAATGTAAGTACATAGACACCGGCATCGGGTGAAGCATACAGGAGTGTAGTATTAATCAGGTCAGTCCATAAGAGGGTCGTTTAGGAGTCTGGTAACAGCGGGGAAGAAGCTGTTTTTGAGTCTGTTCGTGCGTGTTCTCAGACTTCTGTATCTCCTGCCCGATGGAAGAAGTTGGAAGAGTGAGTAAGCGGGCTGGGAAGGCTGGGAGGAGACTTAATAGAGGTTTTCAAGATCCTGAGGGGTCTGAACAGGGTAAATCATGAGCAACTGTTTCCACTCAAGAGAGCATCAAGAACCAGAGAGAACGGATTGGGACTAATTGGCGAAAGGAGTCAAAGTGATGTGAGGAAAAATGTTTTCATCCAGAGGGGGGTTGGAGCCTGGAACAAACTTCCTGAGAGGATGGCGGAGGCAGGTTCGATCGAGGTATTCAAAAGGAGATTGCATTGATATCGGAAAATGAAGAATGTGCAGGGTTACGAGGATAAGGCAGGGGTGTGGGGCTAGGTAGAAAGCCCTTTGAGAGTGTCAGTGCCGATCAGAGTGGTCTCTTTCTGCATTGTAGTAACTCTGTGATTCTGCTAGTTTTAAATTAGGGACCAGTGCCTGCTTGGGAAGTCCACACCCACAAAGGGAATTTAACCCTGGTAGCCTGGAACCCTCTTCCAAGTAGCACTAGGGGTGTACCAACACCACATAGTCTGCAAGAAGGCAGTTCCCCTTCCCTTTCTCAAAGGTAATTAGGGATGGGGACAATAAACGTTGGCCTCGCCCGGAATACCCAGATCTCTTGAAAAAAAGGAAAAAAAGCCTTTAACAGTGGAAAGCCATTGAACCATATTTGGGAAAGGATGACTTCCGAACCAGAAAACACACATAAACACACCACTCAAATGCAAACACTCACACACACACACACACACACACACACACACACGTGACTGGATAATCATCATATCAGTTAATGTGTCCCCTCCTTCAGATGAGGCCAGTGAAGCCTGATAAAAAAAATACTCCGACTGCCACTCTGTCAGAGATCAGAATGTAAACCGGGCGATTGAACTCAGGGATCTTTATAGCGTGTGCACTTAACCAGTGAGCCATTTGTGGGGCGAGGGAGGGGTGACGCAGTGTGGCAGGCGTCTCGACAAAGACCACTTTCTTTCACACAGAGCAGGAAATGGTTAAATATTGTGACAAAGGCCCTGGGTTGCTTTCTTCACTGAGGAACAAAGCCCAGGTACAGAAATAGGAAGGGAGAAATAGGCCTGCAGCTGTTCCAAGTGGCAGCAGACGGTGCATCATCTGACTCACACTGAATCCGCTCCTAACTAACTGCATCATCACATGCTGGCTGAAGCTGCACAGATCCTAATGGCTACTCGCCCTCCCTCATCAAATACATACAACAGAAGAGTCAGAGTGTAGAATTGACACAGGTCATGCTGCATCCAGCAGCTTGTCAAAGATGATATTCCTACATTCTCAGCCAAATCCCTTGATTCCGAGAAAATTCCCTGCACTCTCCCCCCCCTCTCTCTCTCTCTCTCCAACATTGCCTCTTCCCCACTTGCCGTGTGTGGCAGATGGCACTTCATTTGAGCTGCACAGTACATCAGAGCATATTAAACAACCAGTCTGTAATGCTGATCCACGGCGGGACTCGGATATCGAGGTAAAACAATCTCCTTTCATCGTAAAGTTCCACCGCTCTGTCTGGAATTTATAACAAAATAGGCTCTCTTTCCGTGGGAGGCTCACGTGCCGGTCTTGGTTGGTGCCGTTCGAGCCAGGCCAGGAAAAGTGTCGGCACAAAACCTTTGGAACGGGAGAGAAAACAGGAACAGCTGCTCATGAACCATCAGCATCATCCCTGCCACCTCCAACCCCGGTGAGCAGCTCTGTCACAACCATTAAAGTCACACAACTGAGGAGAGGAGAGAAGAACGAATACCCGGGCAGTTAGATATCATGGATGTGTCTCCAACAAAGCTTCTGCACCAGGACTACGTAACATCCTCAGAATACGGGACACTGAGAGACTGCAATTCTCTCAGTTCAGGGAGTAACGAACCAACAGAATGCAGCTACAACAGCTCTGAGCCCAACTGTCTCACTGATTCCACATCTCATAGCCACTCACCAATCTCCTCCGTTGACTCTTGCAGATTTTCTCCTCAGTCTCTCCCTTGCACCTCGGCTCAAGGGGCCTGTGGCCACCTGTGTCAGGTTAACAGCCTTCCTTCGCCCTCAGAGGACAGAGGTGAGGAGGGTCAACAGATGAGGAAGATTCGATTGCGCTACCCAGGCAGAGAGCGGCAAAGCGCCAGCGAGAGAGAGAAGCTGAGGATGAGGGGCCTGACCAAGGCCCTGCACAACCTGAGGACGTACCTGCCTCCGTCGGTGGCGCCGGCGAGTCAGAGCCTGACCAAACTGGAGACCCTGCGCCTGACCATCCGCTACATCTCGCACCTGACTGAGCTGCTGAGATTGAGCGAGGAGGGCCCGTCAGAGGGCAGGGACACTGAGGGCAGGTGCCAGGTGTACCCGCAGGACCTGGGCTGCTGTCAGGACAAGTCACAGTGTCCCCCGCCAGAGTGTCTGACACATCCGGACAACTTGATTTTGAACAGCGAGACCCGTATGCCATCAGGTTTTCAGGATATAACACTCTATCAGGTACGTCAGCCATTTTTACGGTATTATTTGAGACGTCTGGCTGTTTGATTAACAGCACGTGATTATCAAGGCAAAACTCAAAATTTTCCTCAAGTAGAAAAAAATTAGTCATGGATGAAAATAAATCAGGGGAAACAACATTAAGATTTCATTGAGTCTAAGCTTCATCTGCAACCCATCATTGTAAAGAGTACAAGAGATTCCCCCCCCCCACTCCCTACAGTGACACAGCTGGTAGCCATTCTGCATAGTTTGGTCACTTCGAAATCCCAGCCGAGGCTCTGGTCTTATCTTAGTGGAGTGTGGAGGTGCAGGAAGGGGGTTGTAATCATCTCAGTTTCCAAGAGAAAATCTAATTGCAGCTCCTGCTGACTAGCCGGTGACTCTTGCGAGGAGTATGCATAAACGTTAAGGGACTGGAGCAAAGCAGAGGCTTTCTCTGTCATGCTTCAACACCCTGACTCTAGGCTGGGAAACGGAGAATAATGCCAGGGTGATTACTCTGGGGGGGGGGGGGGGGGGGGCGGGGGGCAACATCCATGGAATTGGACGCAGGTAAGAATCATTGCCCTCAAGCTGAGGGGGGACTACGATGCACAAAGTGCATCAGGGTTACTGCATCATATCTGTACCGCACCGTCTAATGTAGTTAACAACCTGTCTCCATTTTTACAGAGTTTCGCAGAGAACAATGGGAATCTGCAGCTGGTCCCTTGGTTTCCATGGCAACATTAAGACCCCTCTGGGCCTGACCTATTCTGAGGAATTAGTCATTTGAAAAATATATTAAGTTAAGTATTTTTTCATGTAGATGTTTATTTTGTTAAACCTGTGAAAATTATTTGATATATTTTTGTTATGCTGGTTTTACTGTCTGTACATTCGAATCGTGGAAGAAAATAAAGCATTTTACGTTTGATAACTTTGGTGTTTGTCTGCCCTTGAAATGAAGGAGCGTAGGTAGGTTTTTAAAAAAAAGATTCACCCATTGAATGTGGGTGTCACTGGCTAGGCCAGCATTTATTGCCCACCCGACTTGCCCTTGAGAAGGTGATGTTCAACTGCCTCCTTGAACCGCTGCGGTCTCGGAGGTGTAGGTACGCCCACAGTGCTGTTAGGGAGAAATTTCCAGGATTGGGATCCAGCAACAGTGAAGGAATGGCGATATATTTCCAAGTCAGGATGATGACTGACTTGGAGGAGAACTTCCAGGTGGTGGCGTGCACATGCATCTGCTGCCCTTGTCCTTCGAGGTGGTCATGGTCGTGGGTTTGGAAGGTGCTGCCTTGAGTGAGTTTTTGCAGTGCATCTTGTATATGGTACACACTATTGCGAATGTTTGTGGAGGGAGTGAATGTTTGTGGATGGATACCAGTCAAGCGGGCTGCTTTGTCCTGGATGGCGACAAGCTTCCTGAGTGTTTTTAAAATAAATTTAGAGTACCCAATTCATTTTTCCAATTAAGAGGCAATTTAGCGTGGCCAATCCACCTACCCTGCACATCTTTGGGTTGTGGGGGCGAAACCCACGCAGACACGGGGAGAATGTGCAAACTCCACACGGACAGTGACCCAGAGCCGGGATCGAACCTGGGACCTCGGCCCCGTGAGGCAGCAGGGCTAACCACTGCCTACCTTGCTGCCCCAGTTCTGGAGTGTTGTTGGAGCTGCACTCATCCAGGCAGGGGAGTGTATTCCATCACATTCTTGACTAATGTCTTGTTGATGTTGGACAGTCTTTGGTGAGAGAGTAGGTGAGTTACTCTTTGCAGAATTCCCACCCTCTGATCTGCTCTTGTAGCCGCCGCTTTTAAATAGTTGGTCCAGGTCATTTTCTGGTCAATGGTTACTTCCTGATTGATGGTATTGCGGTACTCATCCAGGCAAGCGGTTAGACACTGACCTTTCATTGCACCAACATGGGGGTTCAAATGCAGAGGTCAGCAACTTGCTCATCCAATATTCAATAGGCATAAGAAACAAAGGAATGGGAGGAGACCATTCAGCCCCTCGAATTGTTCCACCATTCAATTGGATAATGGTTGATCTGTATCTTAACTTCATTTGCTCAGTCTCGTGCAATCCTTTCTCAACAAAAGCCCATAAGTCACGGTTTGGAAGTTTTCCATTGATCCCAGCTTGTTGGGGGAAAAGAGATTCAGAGTTCCACTATACTGTGCCGGAAGAAATACTCCCTGATGTCACTCATGCTTGGTTTAGCTCGAATTCATGATCATCCTTTTGTTCTGGACTCACCCTTCCTCCCCAACCCCATGAGGATCATTATCCAGGGTGGCATATGTCACATGACAAATGGTGGACGTGGGGGTGATTTTAACCTGACCTGTGGATACTGGGTGGTTGGTAATTAAAATCGTCCAGATCTCTTACTTGCCCTGGAATAGCTCTACTATGATTTTAACTCACGCCACTGTGGAGACGGCAAGTGTGCCCAATACCTGTGCCTTCTTATTTTAACGGGACCTGACAGCAAGTTTTATGAGGAAGACCAAGAACGAATTAAGAGTTGAGCTTCTCACCAGGATGACTCAACAAGGGGGTAGGCCGAAGCCTAAAGAGGCCCAAAGAGGTGAGTTTACATGTTTTCCCGTCATTTCCTTGTAGTGCTTGGAGGAGCAGGAGCGGAATGCTGGACAGCAGGATTAAGTGAGGCCCAGGCATTTAAAAACCCGGGCCTCCCGTTTGGCATGTGGATGACGTTTGACTGATGTCTGAAGGTTCAAGTAAAAATTAGCCCCCCCCCAGTTAAAATTACAGCTAAGATATCATAAGACCATAAGACATAGGAGTGGAAGTAAGGCCATTCGGCTCATCGAGTCCACTCCACCATTCAATCATGGCTGATTTCAACTCCATTTACCCGCTCTCTCTCCATAACCCTTAATTCCTGGAGAAATCAAGAATTTATCAACTTCTGTCTTAAAGACACTCAACGTCCCGGCCTCCACCGCCCTCTGTGGCAATTAATTCCACAGACCCACCACTCTCTGGCTGAAGAAATTTCTCCTCATCTCTGTTCTAAAGTGACTCCCTTTTATTCTAAGGCTGTGCTCCCGGGTCCTAGTCTCCCCTGTTAATGGAAACAATTTCCCTACATCCATCCTATCTAAGCCATTCATTATCTTGTAAGTTTCTATTAGATCTCCCCTCAACCTCCTAAACTCCAATGAATATAATCCCAGGATCCTCAGACGTTCATCGTATGTTAGGCCTACCATTCCTGGGATCATCCGTGTGAATCTCCGCTGGACCCGCTCCAGTATGTCCTTCCTGAGGTGTGGGGCCCAAAATTGCTCATAGTATTCTAAATGGGGCCTAACTAATGCTTTATAAAGCTTCAGAAGTACATCCCTGCTTTTATATTCCAAGCCTCTTGAGATGAATGACAACATTGCATTTGCTTTCTTAATTACGGACTCAACCTGCAAGTTTACCTTTAGAGAATCCTGGACTAGGACTCCCAAGTCCCTTTGCACTTCAGTATTATGAATTTTGTCACCGTTTAGAAAATAGTCCACGCCTCTATTCTTTTTTCCAAAGTGCAAGACCTCGCACTTGCTCACGTTGAATTTCATCAGCCATTTCTTGGACCACTCTCCTAAACTGTCTAAATCTTTCTGAAGCCTCCCCACCTCCTCCATACTACCTGCCCCTCCACCTATCTTTGTATCATCGGCAAACTTAGCCAGAATGCCCTCAGTCCCGTCATCTAGATCGTTAATATATAAAGAGAACAGCTGTGACCCCAACACTGAACCCTGCGGGACACCACTCGTCACCGGTTGCCATTCCGAAAAAGAACCTTTTATCCCAACTCTCTGCCTTCTGCCTGACAGCCAATCGTCAATCCATGTTAGTACCTTGCCTCGAATACCATGGGCCCTTATTTTACTCAGCAGTCTCCCGTGAGGCACCTTATCAAAGGCCTTTTGGAAGTCAAGATAGATAACATCCATTGGCTTTCCTTGGTCTAACCTATTTGTTATCTCTTCAAAGAACTCTAACAGGTTTGTCAGGCACAACCTCCGCTTACTAAATCCATGCTGACTTGTCCTAATCCGACTCTGCACTTCCAAGAACTTAGAAATCTCATCCTTAACAACGGATTCTAGAATCTTGCCAACAACCGAGGTTAGGCTAATTGGCCTATAATTTTCCATCTTTTTCCTTGTTCCCTTCTTGAACAGGGGGGTTACAACAGCGATTTTCCAATCCTCTGGTACTTTCCCTGACTCCAGTGACTGTTGAAACATCATCACCAACACCTCCACTATTTCTTCAGCTATCTCCTTTAGAACTCTAGGATGAAGCCCATCTGGGCCTGGGGATTTATCAATTTTTAGACCTCTTAGTTTCTCTAGCACTTTCTCCTTTGTGATGGCTACCATATTCAACTCTGCCCCCTGACTCTCCTAAATTGTTGGGATATTACTCATGTCTTCTACTGTGAAGACTGACGCAAAGTACTTATTCAGTTCCTCGGCTATTTCCTTGTCTCCCATCACAAAATTACCAGCGTCATTTTGGAGCGGCCCAATGTCAACTTTTGCCTCTCGTTTGTTTTTAATGTATTTAAAGAAACTTTTACTATCATTCCTAATGTTACTGGCTAGCCTACCTTCAAATTTGATCCTCTCTTTCCTTATCTCTCTCTTTGTTATCCTCTGTTTGTTTTTGTAGCCTTCCCAATCTTCTGACTTCCCACTACTCTTTGCCACATTATAGGCTTTCTCTTTTGCTTTGATGCATTCCCTAACTTCCTTTGTCAGCCATGGCTGCCTAATCCCCCCTCTGATAACCTTTCTTTTCTTTGGGATGAACCTCTGTACTGTGTCCTCAATTACTCCCAGAAACTCCTGCCATTGCTGTTCTACTGTCTTTCCCACTAGGCTCTGCTCCCAGTCGATTTTCGTCAGTTCCTCCCTCATGCCGTTACCTTTATTTAACTGTAACATCTTTACATCTGATTCTACCTTCTTTCTTTCAAATTGGAGATTGAATTCGACCATATTATGATCACTGCCTCCTAAGTGCTCCCTTACTTTAAGATCTTTAATCAAGTCTGGCTCATTACATAACACTAAGTCCAGAATGGCCTGTTCCCTCGTGGGCTCCATCACAAGCTGGTCCAAAAAGCCCTCCTGTAAACATTCAATTAATTCCCTTTCCTTGGGTCCACTGGCAGTATTATTTACCCAGTCCACTTGCATATTAAAGTCCCCCATGATCACTGTGACCTTGCCTTTCTGACATGCACTTTCTATTTTGTGGTGCATCTTGTGCCCCTGGTCCTGACCACTGTTAGGAGGCCTGTACATAACTCCCATTATGGTTTTTTTGCCTTTGTGGTTCCTCAACTCTACCCACACAGACTCCACATCATCCGACCCCATGTCGTTTAGTGCTATTGATTTAATTTCATTCCTAATTAACAAGGCAACCCCGCCCCCTCTGCCCACCTCTCTGTCTTTTCGATAGGTTGTGAATCCCTGGATGTTTAAATGCCAGTCCTGAACCCCCTGCAACCATGTCTCTGTGATGCCTACCACATCATATCTGCCAGTCACAATCTGGGCCACAAGCTCATCTACCTTGTTCCGTACACTGCGCGCATTTAAATATAACATCTTTAATTCTCTATTGACCGTCCCTTTTTGTTTTCTTAGTGTGGTGGACCTTGGTTTACTGAGCCTTTCCATACAATATCAAACCATTCCGACAGCCAGCCTCCCTCCACTGCTGCCTTGTGGTGGAATATTCTAATCAGAATCTCCCCTGTTGACACTCCTGCCTCCATTACAGTGACAATGCTGTTTATTTTCCCGTTAAGTTGCAGAGTGACGGCATGTGCCACCCTCCTCAACTGGTGAACTTCCACAAACTTATGAAACTTGCATACAGGAGAAGACCCAGTGATCCATCTACTCTGTCCTGGTGGGTGGATGGGGTGGGTGGGAGAGGGGAGATGGGGAAAGTCAAAAATTAGCCAATTGGATAGCAAAAAGTCTATTGGCCATTTGATTGGTGGAGCAAGGGTTGACATGTCAGTCGACCAATGCTGGCAGTGTGGGGCTGGAATGGATGGAGGCAGATTGTTCATCACAAAGAGGATAGAGGAGTATTGGGGTTGTGGTGATATGCATCACTGTATATACACAAGGGGTTAATGTAAATACATTACAACTAAGTAACCACTAGAGGGAGTACCAGAGATGTTATGACATGCAGACATACAGCCAATGGGTCATTACAACAGGAGACAACCAATGGGTAGTCAGGACATCCAGAGGTGGCATTACCACAAGGGAGCACTTCACAACCCATATAAAAGGACAGGGCACACAGGCTCTGCCTCTTTCCACAGACAGACATCTAGAGAATACATCAGGGTTGATCAACAGCATCACACCCAGCACATGGCTTAGAGCAGGCTGGTAAAGATAGACTGAGTTACTACAGCTAGATTAGCAGAGAGTCAAACTCATTTAAGAACTGTGTTAATAGTTCAATAAACACGTTGTCTGGAGCTTCCTTTGTCAAAACATACATCAACAAAGCAGCTTATGCCATACGAAGCAGCACAACACAACAGGGGTAAGGGGGAAAAGTGGATTTTGTGAGGGCCGCGAAGAATCCAGCACGAGTTCGAAGAGTCAAACAGAAAGTAACTTTATTCACAGGAATATATACAATTGTCCCTTTGGGTTAAAGGGGTCAAGGGATATGGGAGTGGTGGGGATCAGGGTATTGAACTTGATGCTCAACCATGAACATAATGAATTGTGGAGCAGGCTCAAAGGGCCGAATGGCCTCCTCCGGCAGCACGGTAGCATAGCGGTTAGCACAGTTGCTTCGCAGCTCCAGGGTCCCAGGTTTGATTCCCGGCTTGGGTCACTGTCTGTGTGGAGTCTGCACATTCTCCCCATGTCTGCGTGGGTTTCCTTCGGGTGCTCCGGTTTCCTCCCACAATCCAAATATGCGCGGGTTAGGTGGATTGGCCATGCTAAATTGCCCCTGGTATCCAAACAAAAAGGTTAATTGGGGTTACTGGGTTAAGGAGACGTGTGCTTGAGTGGGGTGCTCTTTCCAAGGGCCGGTGCAGACTCGATGGGCCGAATGGCATCCTTCTGCACTGTAAATGCTATGAAATTCTAATTTTCTAGGTTCCCAGCCAACAGGGTCCAAGCAGGTTAGTGCAGTTGAGCTTTATCATGTCAGATCAGTCATGATCTCATAGAATGGCGGAGCAGACTTGATGGGCCGAATGGCCTACTTCTGCTCCTATGCCTTATGGCAGGAGATCGGGTGCTGCTACCTCCAGGAATATGCGGAATTAGAGTTGGCAAGTCGAAACACTTCTGAAAGTCCTGTAATGTCAGACTGGGGTAAATGCTCAACTTGCAGAATGTTGGTTAAAACTCAGAAACGCGTTTAAGCTGAATGAGAAATTTAACCGTTGAAGCAAAATTGCACCTGGAACAAGCTGGCAGAGAGTGAAGAAAATGGGCAATGCCTGTCTTCAAAATAATGCTTTCATTTTGCTTGGTGAGTGTCTC
The DNA here is from genome assembly GCF_047496885.1 of Scyliorhinus torazame. Classification (NCBI taxonomy): domain Eukaryota; kingdom Metazoa; phylum Chordata; class Chondrichthyes; order Carcharhiniformes; family Scyliorhinidae; genus Scyliorhinus; species Scyliorhinus torazame. The sequence continues at coordinate 22,340,820 of NC_092718.1, read as the reverse complement.
TTACGGGGATTTATGCTGCAGCTTTGTTAAGTGCTAGATAAGCAGTAGATGGCAGTGTTCAGCTGTAACGCCTCAGATGACAATGTTGGGAGGAAATAGTTTATCAAAAGATTTAAAGCCTCCTGACATTGCTTTGTTCATGACGTGTGCAAAATGAAAGTTCTGAGACGGGATTCTCCGGTCCACCAGCCGTGTTTTCCGGGGCGACGCGCTCCCGCCGTCAGTGGGATTCTCCGTTCCCGCCAGCTGACCAATGGGGTTTCCCATTGTGTCCTCCTCACACCGTCAGGAAATCCGCGGGCGTGGGCGCGATGCCGCCGAACCGGAGGTTCCGGCTGACGGAGAATTCCACTGCTGGTGTCAATCACAACTCTCTCACTTCCAATTTCCACGCCCTCCCCCCTTATCTAACGGTACCTATCAGGGGTACCAACATTGAACCTTGATCAGTTGGCACTCCAGCACAGACATTATGCACAACCTAACCACGGCATTGTGCCAGGCGCGAATGCGTTTTCTATCTACCCAGCCCGCTCCCGATGGAAAGTTCTGGATCACGCCCGAATATGGCAAGTGTCTCATTAACCCCAATTTGGCTTAATTTCCATCTCGTTCGCGAGATTAAAGTCAAATGTAACGGCCTCCTGGGAACTAACCGGCTCCACAACGAGAAATGACATGGGTGCCGTTTAGTACTCCCTTCTAAAAATGTGGAGCCAGCGCAATGACTGCTGAGCGGAAGTGAGGAGGTGAGTAGCCATTTCCATTTTCCAGCATGCAGCTCAAGGACACTGGAACTGCTGCCCCATTGCTCGGGGGTGTGGGGGAGCCTTCAGGAGGGTTGGGTTTGGTCGGGGGCTGAAGCGTTCTAGGTCGGGGGTTGCCCTTGGTCTGGTGCAGGGGAGGCTTTTCGTCCATGAGGTCTTCAAGCCACCTTTAAATATTGTGGATACCCATAACATGGGCAACTACAGCTGCTGCCTGTCTGTCCCATCAACCAATTAGAGGACAGAGCCCTGTTCTTGGTTACATGCTGACGGTCACTTTAACTCCCTGTGACTGTGAGCAGCCTCTAGCTTCACAGCTGAAGGCTATTGCTAATAAGGAATTGGCGTTGTTAGTTGTGCGAGCATGGCAAAACTCTCAAGTGGTTGCTCGTGGGGACACGTGTTATGTATCAGACGGTGATTATTGCATCGTATTTCAATCAGACTTTGATGCCTGAACAGTTTGCCTGACCTCCGGAAGCGCCAGCATCATAGAGGCGGCAGGCAACAGTCAAACACTCAGGAGCTGGGCTTCAGCACTGGGGATATCCTCAAGACCAAAGGACGAGTGCGTGGGTCAGGAGAGGGCATCTGGGCACGGTCTCCCTAATGTTTCGAGCAGGGGTTTGCATTCTGGGGTCTCGGGGCTCCTGCTGTGGTGGGTAGTGAGTGTGCAGAGCACTGTTCTCCAGCTCAACTGGCTCAATGGATGGCACTCCAAGAGAAGGCGGGACACATAAGGATGTGTGAGGCTTGGGGGCTTTGAGAGTCCCAGGGTGGGAGCCCAAACTGATTGTCCATAAGACATAGGAGCAGAATTATGCCACTCGGCCCAGCAAGTCTGCTCCACCATTCAATCTTGGCTAATATTTTATCATCCCCATTCACCTGCCTTCTCCCTATAACCTCTGACCCCCTTATTAATCAAGATTGTCGGCCTATCTCCATCTCCAATTCCTTACAGATTCCAAAATGAATGCTGGTGTGGGTCCGGCAGAGGATGCTCTCGGGGTGCTGGTGGCAGCCCAGGCAGCCAGACGCCAGAGAACGCAGCAGCAGTGTTGACCCAAGTGCAGGGGGCCGCCACACACCCTGAAGACCCAGCCACCTATAAGGCTGAGGAGGAACCCAGAGGGGGACCCCAGTGATGGCCCAAAGTGTACAGACGCCATTGGCCTTTCGCGGAGATGACAGACAGCATGTTCCGCAGGAGACTTCATCTCAACAAAGGGACACTGTAACACCTGTGCCATGTCCCCGCAGACCTGGGGCAATGTGGAGGAGGATACCTGCCCCCAGTGGCCGTGAAGGTCACTGCAGCCCTGAACCTTTAATGCAACCGGGTCATTCCAGGGCTCGAGCAGGGACCTGTGCGGCATTTCACAAGCTACAGCCCAGAAATGTATCCATGAGATCACGGATACCCTGTATACCCGGGCATCAGACTATGACAACTTTGAGCTGGACCAAGCCCACCGAGATGTCCGGGCAGCAGGATTCTCTGCCATTGCAGAGTTGCCCCAGGTCCAGGGAGTAATAGACTGCATGCTTGTCACCTGGCACACACCAGGGCATCAGGGAGTGCCCATCATGAACAGGAAGGAGTTCCACTCCCTGAATGTTCAACTCGTGTACGACCACCAGCTCCGGATCACGCACGTTTGTGCACGCTTCCAGGGAGCGTGCATGACAGCTACATCCTGGGACATTCGGAGATCCCCGCTGCCTTCAAGGATCATCCCAGGATGACGGGTTGGCTCTTGGGCGATAAGGGGTACCTGCTGAGGTCCTGGCTGATGGCGCCAGTGTGGAGGGCAGGGACTGAGGCGGAGACCCTATATAACGAGGCCCATGCTGTTATTGAGCGGTATATCGGATTGCTCACAATGTGGTTCCAATGCCTGGACCATTCTGGTGGTGCACTGCAGTACACCCCCCAGAGGGGGTCTCCCACATTGTAATGGTCTGCTGTGCCCTCCACAACCTGGCACAATAGTGGGATGACATGCTGAAGAAAGAGACGAGGAAAACTGAGATGAGGAGGAATATCTTCAGCTAGAGGGTGGTGAATCTGTGGAACTCTTTGCCGCAGAAGGCTGTGGAGGCCAAATCATGGAGTGTCTTTAAGACAGAGATAGATAAGTTCTTGATTAATAAGGGGATCAGGGGTTATGGGAAGAAGACAGGAGAATGGGGATGAGAAAAATAGCAGCCATGATTGAATGGCGGAGCAGCCTCGATCGGCCGAATGACCTAATTCTGCTCCTGTGCCTTCTGGTCTTATAGGAGGAGGAGGGACATGCAGCCTCGTCTGAGGAGGAGGCAGATCATGAGGGGATGGTGGACGAACCCCAGGAGGACCGGAGGGTGGAAGACAGGCAAGGGCAAGGGTCCAGCATGTTCAGAGGACCAGGGAGGCCCTCATCCTCGCATGCTTCTCATAGTTTGAGGCTTTGTCCGACAACGGCGAGACTAGAAAATCTCTCTGGCGGGCCGCCTCCTCCACTGAGAAGCTTGCGGCGGGTTGCGCGCTAAAGCCCTCCCCAAGATTTTGTAAAGGGAGTAAAACGCGGAGATATATCTGTGCCTGACTCGTAAAGCCCAGCAAGGGACTCACCAGCAAAGTTCCATCCAAGCGCAACCACGCAACCATTGTGAAGGTACCTTGCTGTCTGCTTACAAGCTGTCCCCTTTAAGGTACCACACAACGTAAATAAAGGTAAATACACAGGCAGTGTACAAGCAGAGAAACGTTACACAAATCATTGCTCACCCGATCACCTCAAAAATCCATTTTTAATAGAACAAGAACTGATTCTTGGCGAGGTGCAAACAGGATTCCACATTCACTGGGTAGGGAAATTGTGGTTGTGGTGGTTGGAGGTCAATCATTTCAATTCCAGGTCATCACTGCGGGTGTTCCTCAGGGTAGTGTCCTAGGCCCAACCACCGTCAGCTGCTTCATCAATGACCTTCCTTCCATCATGAAGTCAGATGTGGAGATGTTCTCTGATGATCACACAATGTTCAGCACCATTCGTGACTCCTCAGATACTGAAGAAGTCCATGCCCACATGTAGCAAGACTTGCCCAATATTCAGACTTGGGCTGATGTGGCAAGTTACATTCGTACCATACACGTGCGAGGCAAAGACCATCTGCAACAAGAGAGAATCTAATCATCTCCCTTTGATATTTAATGGCGTTACTTTTGGCCAGAAAATGAGCAGGATCAACCATTAAAATACAGAGGCTGCAAGCGCAGATCAGAGGGTGGAATTTTTTTTAAGAGTAATCCACCTACTATCTCCCCAAAGACTGTCCACCAACTACAAGACACAAGTCAGGGGTGTGATGGAATACTCTCCATTTGCCCAGTTAGGTGCAGCTCCAACAACACTCAGGAAGCCGAACACCAAAGCAACCCACTTGATTGCACCACCTTCAATATTCATCACCACATGCAGTGGCAGCCGTGTGTGCCTCCTATCAGGTGCATTGCAGAAATTCAAGTGTCCTTCAACAACACCTTCCAAACCCGCAACCTTTACAATCTAGAAGTACAAGGTCAGCAGATACATGGGAACATCATCACCTGCAAGTTCCCCTCCAAGTCACACACTATTCTGACTTGAAAATATATCGCTGTTCCTTCACTGTCACCGGGTCAAAATCCTGGAACTCTGACCCTAACAGTACCGACACGACATGGACTGCAGCGCTTCAAGAAAGCAGCTCACAGTGTGGCACAGTGGCGCAGTGATTCGCACTGCTGCCTCATGGCACCAAGGACGTGGGTTCCAACCCAGCCCCGGGTCACTGTCCGTGTGGAATTTGCACATTCTCCCCGTGTCTGCGTGGGTCTCACCCCCACAACCCAAAGAGGTGCAGGCTGGGTGGATTGGCCACTCTAAATTGCCCCTCAATTGGAATTCCTTTTTTTTTCAAAAAAAGCAGTACATCATCAGCTTCTCAAAGGCAATTTGGACCAAGCAATAAATGCTGACCTAGCCAACTATATCCTGATCCTGTAAATCAATTTTAAAAATTGGCACTCACCCTCAACACCTTTGCCCAGCTCTGTCCTGAGTAACCCAACGCATTAAACTCCGTAGACATTCCAGACTATTTCTCTTTCAACTCAGATCATTTCCTTTTACTTCTAACTGTTGCCCGTTTCAGATTCTCCGTCCTCACTTGGCAAACTTCAATTGAATTCCTTTCAATTCCATTATGACAGGTTTGCTTTATCCACCCAAATCTGCCTTCAACTTTCTCCCCTCTCCTTTCCTGAAAGTATTTACATTCACAAACATAGGAACAGGAGGAGGCCATGCAGCTCCTCAAGTCTGTCCCGCCATAGCTGACCTATGCTTCAACTGCATTTACCCACATTAGATCGACATCAGGAATACCCATTCCCATTTAAAATCTGTCAGTCTTAATCTCCAAATTGTCAATGGACCCAGCGTTGATAGCCTGTTGGGAGAGTGAAGTTCATTACCTGTTGTGTGAAACTTCCTGATTTCAATCCCAAATGGCCTACCTCTAATTTTAAGATTGTCCCTTGTGTTCCAGAAGATTATTTTAAGCACTGTCTAGATTGAAGGGAGTAGAAGCCAAGTTCTGTGACCCTTTAATCCCTGATATCATTCTGGTGAACCCAAAGCTGTACCCCATCCAAGGCCATTCCTTTCTGAGGTGCAATGGTCAAATCCTCAACAAACGACCAATTCCCCAGCTGCGGAACACCAGAGAATCTTCTGAGCCTTTACCCAAGTTTGCGATCCTGAGCTTTCTCCGAGTTGCAGTCCCAGTTGCGTGTGGGAAGGCATTATGGAGTGGGCAAATTTGTAAACACTCCACACCGCCGCATGGTACCTAACCCCAATGGACAGCTGTCACTCCCCACCGGCCCACAGCGTATCCTTTTGTAAACTCAGGGATCGCCAACGACCCCAATCAATCTTGGTTCAGAAACCCGTCACGCAAGATTGACAGCTCGTGCCGCAAGGCATTCATTTTCATACGTCTTCAGTTTGACGCTCTCCTGCACCACTCACATGTTGCTGCTCGCTCACTTGTCTACTTATAGCTGCCTTTACAGAGAGGCTGATGCATTCCACATCAAGAAAAAAGGAAATTTCTTCTGATTCTGCATAACTGCTGTCAAGTATTACTCACTGAAACACATAACGGACACAAAAATAGAAAATACTGGACAATCTCAGCGGGTCTGACAGCATCTGTGGAGAGAGAGAAGGGATCTTTGACAAAGAGTGATCCAGAGTCGAAACATTAGCTCCCTTCTCTCTCCACAGATGCTGTCAGACCGACTGGGATTGTCCAGTATTTTCTATTTTTGTGTCCGTTATATGTTGTCCAGATTGTCCAACATTTTCTGGTTTTGTTTCAAAGATCAACATCCACAGTAATTTGCTTTTATATAATGGACACAGTTCCGCGTGAACGGGTTTCCACGTCAGGGAGGCTAACAGAAAATTAAATTTATCCTACGAATAAGGGCGGTTGACAAAGCTGAGCATTAGATTTAGGAGCAGGAGTGGGCCATTTGGTCCCCCAAGCCGCCAGTCAAAAACATCAAGGCTGATTGAAAAATATCCACCTACCCCTGATAACCTTTCACACCTTTACTTATCCAGAATATATCTAAAATATTCAAAAAACTCTGCCTGTATCACTTTCTGAGGAAGAGAATTCCAAAGTCTCATGACCCTCAGATAAAAAGACTTTCCTCCTTACCATCTTAAACGATCAACCCTTTATTTTAAAACAGTGACCCCCTAGTTCTAGATTCTCTGACAAGAGGAAACATCCTCTCCACATCAACCCTGACAATACCCCACAGGATCTTATAAGTTTCAATCAAGTCGTCTCTTACCCAAATAAACTCCAGCAGATACAAGCCTAGCCATTCGAGCCTTCCCTCATAAAGCAACCTGCCCATTCCAGGCATTAATCTAGTAAACCTCTGAACTGTTTCCAATGCATTTATATCTTTTCTTAAATAAAGGAGACCAGTACTGTACACAATACTTCAGATGTGGGGCTGGATTCTCCCAAAATGGGACTATGTCCCCACGCCAACGTACAAACGTTGGAGTTTCACGCCGGAGTTTCCTCAAAAAAAGATAAGCTGATTACTCACCTTCGGGGGGCTAACAGGGACCCGGAGTGATTCTCGCAGCTTTAGCTTCAGATGCAGGTCCCAGCACTTCTGGTTTTGAGACCACGCAAGCGCACGGTGGCGGCCTCCAATGCCTGCGCCAAGCGCCATGGCGGGCTCAGACCGGGGTGGCAGCTGGAAAGTGTAGGCCCCCCCCCGATCGGCTGCTCGCCCGAAGATCCGACCTGCCAGATCTGTCCCCCGGCCACCCATAAGGTCCCCCCCGGTGTCTGATCCCCCCCCCCCCCGCCCCCCCCCCCCCCCCCCCCCCAACCGGGGCAGCCGCCGACTGAGTCCGCAGCTGCCACGCAAGGTTCCCGAACGGCGATAGGTGGTTAGAACTACGCAGTCGGGAACTCGGCCTGCCGGGAACGGAGAATCACTTCGCGGACCTCTGGCAATGGCCCCCCCAGCCGCGCAGAGTACTCCACGACCACGCCAATTCTCGGGTCCCGGAGAATCGCTGGACCGGCACCGGGCCCGATTTCAGCGTGAAAGCTGATTCTCCGCCACTGTGCCAAACGCGATTTTGCCGCGGGACTGCGGAGAATTCAGCCCATAGTCTACCCAATGCCCTGTATAAATGAAACAGAAACTCCCTAGTCTTGTGTTCAATTCCCCTTCCAATAACTGATAACATTTTATGAGCTTTCCGAACTACTTCCTTCACCATACTAACCTTTTGCGGACACCCAGATCCCTCTGCATCTCATAGCTCCGCAATCTCTCACCCTTTGGACAAGATGCTTCCCTTTTTATTCATCCTGTCAAAATGGCCAACCTCGCATTTGATCATATTTGCCAGATCGTTGCCCATCTATATACGTGTCTTTCTAATATATATTTTGCTACTGTGGTTTGTGCATATTTGAATTTCCTCTCCTGTATCTCTGCATCACTAAACCTCCCATTTTACAGCCTCTGCCCAATATTCCCTCGATTGAAATTGAGAGTTGTTGTATATTCTCCGACTCATTCTTGCCTGGGAGACCCAAACTGAGGAGCACCTCACTTTCCTTGGATTTCCCTCCCAAGTTGTAATAAGTCCGCGGAGGAAGAAGTCCCTTCACCAGAATCCCTTTTATTAACAAATCCAACAGCAGTACGACCATGTGCAATAAGCTTGCTGTCTACAATGGGAGTGCAAAGGATCTGACACTTCGTTATATACAAAGAAGAGGTCCCCTTATTGGCCCACTAATCAGGGAACTCGTATTCCAATTGGCCAATCGCAAAGGCCTGGTCTAAATCATTACACAAGTGTTATCCATAGGCTAGGTGTTGAAATCCCAAGCTTGGCGTCACCTCCCCATTCCTAATTGTTTCTTTTTCTCTTCTGCTCTTCACAACCTTGGCGGTGCCCTGCACTCTGGATCTGGCTCCAGAGGACTCGACCTGGTGTCTAAAAGTCCATTAAAGTTTGGGTATCAAACAAGTACTGTGCTCATCTAATATTCATCCAAATAGTTTATCCAGTGCTCTGTGGGGATTTCATCTGCTTCACTTAAAATGGGAGTGGCCTGACAGCGAAGTCATTTTAACTTTGGGTTGGGATGTAAAACAGGCATTGTCGGATCGGCGGCCCATTACATCTCTCCCAATTTTCATTTTTGATTCTCCTGTTTCGCACTATCAGCCAAAGTCAAAATCAACCACCCCTAAGCTTAGATATGCAATCCAAAATATTAAAACAAAATCCCTCCAAGATTTCACCTTTCCTCTCTTGAAAGTGCTACGAGTAAAAATTCACAGGCTATTGACATGCCATCGGAGGTGTATCCAACCGAGTGATCAGACTTCATGTAAGAAACAAGAGGTTGTTAATGCCAACATGATATTCGACCTCAGAAGACGCTACAGTCGAACCTGCCATCAGTAGGACCTATTGGGCAGTGAATGGGAGCTGGAAATCTTCACTGATCATATCATAGAATTTACAGTGCAGAAAGAGGCCATTCGGCCCATCGGGTCTGCACCGGCTCTCGGAAAGAGCACCCCACTTAAGCCCACATCTCCACTCTATCCCCGTAAACCAGTAATCCCACTTTAGCGAAGGGCAATTTAGCGTGGCCAATCCACCTAACCTGCACATCTTTGGACTGTGGGAGGAAATCGGAGCACCCGGAGGAAACCCACGCAGACACGGGGAGAATGTGCAGACTCCGCACAGACAGTGACCCAAGCCGGGAATCGAACCTGGGACCCTGGAACTGTGAAGCAACTGTGCTAACCACTGTGCTACCATGCTGCCCGATCTTTCTACTTTCTGAGCAATCCAGTTGCCACTTGGGCTGAGATCAGTTAACTCAGCATAGAGCAGCACTGAAAGTTAGGACTATGCTTTGTATAAGGAATTTCTTATGTGGAGATGCCGGCGTTGGACTGGGGTGAGCACAGTAAGAAGTCTTGCAACACCAGGTTAAAGTCCAACAGATGTCGAAACAAACCTGTTGGACTTTAACCTGGTGTTGTAAGACTTCTTACTAAGTAATTTCTAATCAGGCTACTCTCCTCACTCTTGGAGCCATTGGAGTATTTTTCATCTCAATTGCGTCAAGACATAACCGGAGGGAGTACAGACCCCCAATTTCATAACCTTCAACCCGCTGGTTGATAGGAAGGCTTGTTCATTAGACTGTAGATGTCGCAGAGGAATATAATGCAGCCTTAGTGCGTCCTCTGCATGGCCTGCAGCTGGGGCCAACATTACTGGCATCTATGAGTGCCTCATATCAAAGAGGTCTGAAAGCACCGTTCCATTGGGGAAAGATATAATCATGTGAAATGATTTGTTTTAAAGCAATGCCCTAGCCTCAGTATAGAGCAGAGTGTTCTGGTTATCACAGCCCCTCTCTCTGTGTATGTCAAACACGCTGATGCCCAGGAGGAAAAATTAGCCCAGAACACAGCCGTGCTCTGTGCTTGTATGAGAGAAGCTTTTTATGAGTGTCTTGCTGTTAGGTTCCCAGTTGTCGTCTCTCTCTCTCTCTGTCTCTAAACGCACCAGCTAACTTCACCTTCAGCTAAAGTTGATAAAGTTGGTGGTTGTTGGGGATCCTGCTCTGCTCTATGACAGACCTTTGGACAATATTTTCTTCCGTGGGATGCAGACATCACTGGCCACCTGTTGCCCATCCCCAACCTCCTTGAACCGAGGGGCTTACTGGGCCATTTCAGAGGGGCTGTTCAGAGTCAACCACATTGCTGTGGGTCTGGAGTTGCATGTAGGCCAGACCGGGTAAAGGTGGCAGATTTCCTCCCCTAAAGTGGTGGGCTTTCAAAACCAAAACTTCAATTGAGGGACAATTTAGTGTGCCAATCCACCTACTCTGCACATCTTTGGGTTGTGGGGGCGAGGCCCACCTAGACACGGGGAGCATGTGCAAACTCCACACGGACAGTGACCCGGGGCTGGGATCGATCCCGGGTCCTCAACGCCGTGAGGCAGCAGTGCTACAGATGGCTTTTATTCCAAGAATTTTGCGGTCGCCATTGCCATAGCTAGTGTTCAATTCCAGGTTTTATTAATTGAATTTAAATTCCACCAGCTGTCATGGTGGGATTTGAAGCCACATCCCCAGAGCAATAGCCTGGGCCTCTAGGCTACTAGTCCAGTGGCATTACAACTATGCCATCGCCTAATTTACATAGCAGCTCATCATACTCGCTCAGATATGGTTGCTAGTGATTATACAATGAATTAGTTCTCAATGTAGCCACAGTCGAAACAGACATAAACATAGAAGGCATTCTGGGGATGAGCACCCACAGATACCAGAGACAAATGACCAATTAATTTGTTTCTTTTTAATCCGTTGTCTGTTGAGGGAAGAAGAAAAATGACTAGGACACATAGCGAACCCACTGTTCTTCCATAAAGGAGATATTCAAAATTCACCAGGATTGGTAGAGTGGGCTCTCTTCCTGTCGACAGGCAAGCAGAAAGATCTCAATACGCAATGAACTCTCAGCCTAGATTACATACTTAACTCAAGCGTGCACGATTTCTGCAGATAAAATTGAAGATCTTTGCACTTTCTGTATTAACCATTTTGAAATGTTTGCAATGTTCCTTTTATTGCATTGAAGCACCTCAGAATGCAGCATGATCTCTGTGGAAAATGTTAATGTTATTACGCTCCCTGTGATGAAATGTTTTGTAATGATCTTTCAGATATTTTATGAATAAAGTATATTTTTGCAACAACAAAAATAAAACCTCCTAGAAGGAACATGTCTCAAAATCTTCTGCTCCGACGAGTGTCAGGGATCCCAACTCCTATTCCATCTGTTTTGGAGTTCACCTACTGAATAGTTCACCCTCTACTGACAATCAAGAATTAAATGACCTTATTTCCACCATTTAAGGAGCATAGGCTGAAGTTACTAATACAGACATTTGTGATGGCAATCGACATCTTACAGGAGTCCTGTTTACTCTGGATTGGGTGAAAGGGCATGGGGTGTGATCAAATGCCCCATGTAGTCTGCGACTGGACTGGACAGTCTGGATGGTGCCAGGTTTAGTTCCCGGGCAGTGCCGAGTTAACTGAACAGGTGTGGAGGTCATTGCAATCCATCTCTGTGTTCCCTGAGCTAAGGTGCTGCCAAAGTTCCCACTCCCGAATCCTTCCCACTGGATGTGGAAAGAACATCAGCAACCGATTCAAGGTGGCCCGAGACTACTTCAGTTCAGCAAAACAGAATAGGATAAACAATTCGTGCAAGCATTATGGACACAGACATGTTCCTTTTCCCTGGTTTCATCACCCGGGAGCATTGACTCAAACTGGAGTTTAGTTCCCGTTGCCCACTTATACCTAACCCAAGAGGCCAGCCTTCAATTGTGAGTGTAGAAAAAAAAAAGTCCAAGCCTGTCCAAAATTCACACGGGTGCATTTCCCAGCAGGGTTCCTTGATAGGCCACTGGAAGTTGAGGTTATGCACTCCCCAACTCAGGAGTGTGACCTCCCCCCACCCTGAACCCTGATCCTCCCCATCATCTACCTCACCCAATTTACCAAGCCTAACAATCCCAAACTTTAAATTTGGGTTCACAAGGGTGTTCCCAGAGGTCCATGCATAACATTGGCCACTACGTTGACCAGTTGAGCAGCAGTGAGAGGCAGGACACCCCCACATTCCCGTCCAAGTCACACAGCAGCCTGACTTGATAACATAAATCAACTGTTCCATCATCAATGCTCTCTCACAATCTTGAAACTCCCTCCTTAATGCCACTGTGGGTGCATCTTTACCACATGAACAACAGTGGTTCAATAAGGCACCACTTCACGTGCCAATTGGGGATGGGCATTGGGTATTGACCAGTTTGCCACAAGTAGCCTTGAACTCTGTAACCCATCGATCCCATGACTTCAAATGATAAGAAAAATGCTGTTGGAGGCAAACTTTCCTCAACTATCCTCGTCGGCACTTTTGTTGCGTGCTCGCCAGTTTGTTGGTTTTTTTAATATCTGATTTACTTCAGAGCAATGCAGAGATAAAAAAGAACAAAGAAATGTACAGCACAGGAACAGGCCCTTCGGCCCTCCAAGCCCGTGCCGACCATGCTGCCCGACTAAACTACAATCTTCTACACTTCCTGGGTCCGTATCCTTCTATTCCCATCCTATTCATGTATTTGTCAAGATGCCCCTTAAATGTCACTATCGTCCCTGCTTCCACCACCTCCTCCGGTAGCGAGTTCCAGGCACCCACTACCCTCTGCATAAAAGACTTGCCTCGTACATCTACTCTAAACCTTGACCCTCTCACCTTAAACCTATGCCCCCTAGTAATTGACCCCTCTACCCTGGGGAAAAGCCTCTGACTATCCACTCTGTCTATGCCCCTCATAATTTTGTATACCTCTATCAGGTCTCCCCTCAACCTCATTCGTTCCAGTGAGAACAAACCGAGTTTATTCAACTGCTCCTCATAGCTAATGCCCTCCATACCAGGCAACATTCTGGTAAATCTCTTCTGCACCCTCTCTAAAGCCTCCACATCCTTCTGGTAGTGTGGCGACCAGAATTGAACACTATACTCCAAGTGTGGCCTAACTAAGGTTCTATACAGCTGCAACATGACTTGCCAATTCTTATACTCAATGCCCCGGCCAATGAAGGCAAGCATGCCGTATGCCTTCTTGACTACCTTCTCCACCTGTGTTGCCCCTTTCAATGACCTGTGGACCTGTACTCCTAGATCTCTTTGACTTTCAATACTCTTGAGGGTTCTACCATTCACTGTATATTCCCTACCTGCATTAGACCTTCCAAAATGCATTACCTCACATTTGTCCGGATTAAACTCCATCTGATGACAAGTTCTAAGCCACCACAACAATGGACAATTGATGTTGGCGCTGTCAATGATGCAGACATCCGCAAATGAATATGTTTTAAGAAGTGCATTTCTGAACAATATATTCATGAACTGTGCAATAGTGTTTACAAGTTCACAGCGTTGGAAATGGTGAAATCCCAGTATTCCCATCCCAAGAATCACGACGCATCACCCATTTCCTATAGTGCACAGCGACACAGTGGAGGCACCATTTGTAATACAGGCCTCCTTCTTCATTTGTGCTCAAAATGTCTGCCATTGTGTGTGTAAAAATCGATCGGTGGATGGCAAGCGGGTGATCAGGAGCACTCGGAGCGTGGAGTCAAGTCATTCCTGTGACCATTATGGAGGCAAAGGGATGGCCGCCCATGTCTGCAGAGGACCTGAGCAGGGAAAGTTCAAAATCATTGTTCTAACCCACTTGCAGTACCCGTATTGGGTTTTTAAAATAAGTTTAGAATACCCAATTCTTTTTCTCCCAATTAAGCGATGCCAATTCACCTACCCTGCATATCTTTTTGGGTTATGGGGGGGGTAAGACCCACACAGACACGGGGAAAATGAGCAAACTCCACGCGGACAGTGACCCGGGGCCAGGATTGAACCCGGGTCGTCGGCGCCGTGAGAGAGCAGTGCTAACCACTGAGCCACCGTGCTGATGGAATACCTGTATTGTAATCATTGTGATACATTATAATTAGTCATGAACCCATTTGCACATATACCCTTGCGAGGGGCCCTGAGGAGGAAGAATAAAGTGCATTGAATGATCACCCTCACTTCCCAAATGACTATTTCATTTTTTGCTTTGGCAGCTGTTCAAAGCAAATTGGTTTCAAGCCAAAAACACAGATAGAGAAATAAGTTATTACTGTTCATTGGCAAAAAATGTTCTATCTCAGGCAAATACAGGACAGTCATT